>NW_027667641.1:0-239000 GCF_963924665.1 Micromys minutus | reverse complement strand
AGCCTTTTTACCTCAAAATAAGGGAAATTTCTGCATTTTTGCCCCAAAATATGTGAAATTTCTGCAATTTTGCCTTAAAATAAGGGAAATTTCTGCAATTTTGCCACAAAATAAGTGAAATTTCTGAGTTTTGCCCCAAAATAAGAGGAATTTCTGTTTTTGCCCCAACATATAGGGAATTTCTGCCTTTTTGGCCCACAATTAGGGGATTTTCTGCAATTTTGCTCCAAAATACGGGGATTTTCTGCCTTTTTGCCCGAAAATAACAAGAATGCATATCTTTTTGCCATAAAAAAGAGAATTTACTTCATTTTTGCTCCAAAATAAGGGGAATTTCTGCTTTTTTGGCTCTAAATATGTGGAATTTCTGTTTTTTTCCCCCAAAACAAAGGGAATTTCTGTCTTTTTTGCCCCAAAATAAGGAAAATTTCTGACTCATTACCCTGAAATAAGTGAAATTTCTGCAATTTTGCCAGAAAATGAGGGAAATTTCTGCCTTTTTGCCCCCAATTAAGGAAAATATCAGCCCTTTAACCTCAAAATAAGGGAAATTTCTGCATTTTTGCCCCAAAATAAGTGAAATTTCTGCAATTTTGCCCCAAAATAAGGGAAATTTCTGGAATTTTGCCCCATAACAAGTGGAATTTCTGAGTTTTGCCCCAAAATAAAGAGAATTTCTGTCTTTTTACCCTAACATACAGGGAATTTCTGCCTTTTTGCCCCACAATTAGGGGAATTTCTGCAATTTTGCTTCAAAATTCAAGGAATTTCTGCCTTTTTGCCCGAAAATAAGAAGATGAATACCTTTTTGCCATAAAAAAGGGAAATTTCTTCATTTTTCTTCAAAATAAGGGGAATTTCTGATTTTTTGCCTCTAAATAAGTGGAATTTCTGTCTTTTTCCCCCAAAACAAAGGGAATTTCTGTCTTTTTTGCCCCAAAATAAAAAAAAAATTTCAGACTTATTACCCTGAAATAAGTGAAATTTCTGCAATTTCGCTCCAAAATAATTGAAATTTCTGAGTTTTGCCCCAAAATAAGGGGAATTTTTGGATTTTTGTCCCCAAATAAGGGGAATATCAGCATTTTTACCTCAAAATAAGGGGAATTTCTGCAATTTTGCCCCAGAATATGGGAAATTTCTGCCTTTTTGCCCCAAAATAAGAACAAATTCTGCAATTTTGTACCTAAATAAAAGAAATTTCTGACTTTTTTTCCCAAAAAAGAAAATTTCTGCTATTTTCTTCTGAAATAAGTGAAATTTCTGCAATTTTGCCCCAAAATATGTGAAATTTCTGCAATTTTGCCCCAAAATATGTGAAATTTCTGCAATTTTGCCCCAAAATAAGTGAAATTTCTGAGTTTTGCCCCTAAATAAGGAGAATTTCTGTTTTTGCTCCAACATATAGGGAATTTCTGCCTTTTTGCCCCACAATTAGGGGAATATCTGCAATTTTGCTCCAAAATACGGGGAATTTCTGCCTTTTTGCCCGAAAATAAGAAGAATGCATATCTTTTTGCCATAAAAAAGGAAAGTTTCTTCATTTTTGCTCCAAAATAAGGGGAATTTCTGCTTTTTTGGATCTAAATATGTGGAATTTCTGTTTTTTTCCCCCAAAACGAAAGGAATTTCTGTCTTTTTTGCCCCAAAATAAGGAAAATTTCTGACTTATTACCCTGAAATAAGTGAAATTTCTGCAATTTTGCCCCAAAATGAGGGAAATTTCTGCCTTCTTGCTCCCAAAGAAGAAAATATCAGCCTTTTTACCTCAAAATAAGGGAAATTTCTGCATTTTTGCCCCAAAATAATGGGACATTTCTGCCCTTTTGCCCCAAAATAAGAACAAATTCTGCAATTTTGTACCTAAATAAAAGAAATTTCTGACTTTTTGACCTAAAAAGAAAATTTCTGCTTTTTTTTCTGAAATAAGTGAAATTTCTGCAATTTTGCCCAAAAATATGTGAAATTTCTGCAATTTTGCCTTAAAATAAGGGAAATTTCTGCATTTTTTGCCCCCAAATAAGGGGAATTTCCGCCTTTTTACCTCAAAATATGGGGAATTTCTGGATTTTTGCTCCAAAATATGGGAAATGTCTGCCTTTTTGCCCCAAAATAAGGAAAATTTCTGCAATTTTGTACCAAAATAAAAGAAATATCTGCCTTTTTGCCCCAAAATTAGAAAATTTCTGCTTTTTTTTCGGAAATAAGTGAAATTTCTGCAATTTTGCCCCAAAATAAATGAAATTTCTAAGTTTTGCCCCAAAATAAGGGAAATTTCTGCTTTTTTGCCCCCAAATAAGAAGAAGTTCAGCATTTTTACCTTAAAATAAGGGGAATTTCTGCATTTTTGCCCCAAAATATGAGAAATTTCTGCCTTTTTCCCATAATAAGAAAAATTTCTGCAATTTTGTACAAAAATAAAAGAAATTTCTGCCTTTTTGCCCCAAAATAAGAAAATTTCTGCTTTTTTTTCTGAAATCAGTGAAATTTCTGCAATTTTGCCCCAAAATAAGTGAAATTTCTGAGTTTTGCCCCAAAATAAGGAGAATTTCTGTCTTTTTGCCCCAACATATAGGGAATTTCTGCCTTTTTGCCCCACAATTAGGGGAATTTCTGCAATTTTGCTCCAAAACAGAAGGAATTTCTGCCTTTTTGCCCGAAAACAAGAAGAATGCATACCTTTTTGCCATAAAAAATAGAAATTTCTTAATTTTTGCTCCAAAATAAGGGGAATTTCTGCTTTTTTGCCTCTTAATAAGTGGAATTTCTGTCTTTTTTCCCCAAAACAAAGGGAATTTCTGTCTTTTTTGCCCCAAAATACGGAAAATTTCTGACTTATTACCCTGAAGTAAATGAAATTTCTGCAATTTTGCCCCAAAATGAGGGAAATTTCTGCCTTTTTGCCCCCAAATAAGAAAAATATCAGCCTTTTTATCTCAAAATAAGGGAAATTTCTGCATTTTTGCCCCAAAATAAGTGAAATTTCTGCTTTTTTCTGAAATAAGTGAAATTTCTGCAATTTTGCCCCAAAATAAGTGAAAATTCTGAGTTTTGCCCCAAAATAAGGAGAATTTCTGTCTTTTTGCCCCACAATTAGGGGAATTTCTGCAATTGTGCTCCAAAATACGAGGAATTTCTGCCTTTTTGCCCGAAAACAAGAAGAATGCATACCTTTTTGCCATAAAAAAAAATTTCTTCATTTTTGCTCCAAAATAAGGGGACTTTCTGCTCTTTTGCCTCTTAATAAGTGGAATTTCTGTCTTTTTCCCCCAAAACAAAGGGAATTTCCATCTTTTTTGCCTCAAAATAAGGAAAATTTCTGACTTATTACCCTGAAGTAAGTGAAATTTCTGCAATTTTGCCCCAAAATAAGGGAAATTTATGCCTTTTTACCCCCAAATAAGGGGAATTTCAGCATTTTTACCTCAAAATAAAAGGAACTTCTGCATTTTTGCCACAAAATATTTGGAATTTCTGCCTTTTTGCTCCAAAATAAGAAAAACTTCTGCCTTTTTTCCTGAAATAAGTGAGATTTCTGCAATTTTGCCCCAAAATAAGGGAAATTTCTGCATTTTTGCCTCCAAATAAAGGGAATTTCAGCATTTTTACCTCAAAATAAGGGGAATTTCTGCACTTTTACCCTAAAATATGGGAAATTTCTGCCTTTTTGTCCCAAAATAAGAAAAATTTCTGCAATTTTGTATCAAAATAAAAAAATTTCTGCCTTTTTGCCCCAAAATAAGTGAAATTTCTGCTTTTTTTTCTGAAATAAGTGATATTTCTGCAATTTTGCCCCAAAATAAGTGAAAATTCTGAGTTTTGCCCCAAAATAAGGGAAATTTCTGGAATTTTGCCGCAAAATAAGTGGAATTTCTGAGTTTTGCCCCAAAAAAAGGAAAATTTCTGTCTTTTTGCCCCAACATATAGGGAATTTCTGCCTTTTTGCCCCACAATTAGGGGAATTTCTGCAATTGTGCTCCAAAATACGGGGAATTTCTGCCTTTTTGCCCGAAAACAAGAAGAATGCATACCTTTTTGCCATAAAAAAGGAAAATTTCTTCATTTTTGCTCCAAAGTATGGGGAATTTCTGCTTTTTTGCCTCTTAATAAGTCGAATTTATGTCTTTTTTCCCCAAAACAAAGAGAATTTCCATCTTTTTTGCCCCAAAATAAAGAAAATTTCTGACTTATTACCCTGAAGTAAGTGGAATTTCTGCAATTTTGCCCCAAAATAAGGGAAATTTATGCCTTTTTGCCTCCAAATAAGGGGAATTTCAGCATTTTTACCTCAAAATAAGGGGAATTACTGCATTTTTGCCACAAAATATTTGGAATTTCTGCCTTTTTGCTCCAAAATAAGGAAAACTTCTGCCTTTTTTCCTGAAATAAGTGAAATTTCTGCAATTTTGCCCCAAAATAAGTGAAATTTCTGCAATTTTGTCCCAAAATAAGTGAAATTTCTGAAATTTGGCCCAAAATAAGGGAAATTTCTGGAATTTTGCCACAAAATAATTGAAATTTCTGAGTTTTGCCCCAAAATAAGGGGAATTTCTGCCTTTTTGCCCCCAAATAATAGGAATTTCAGCTTTTATACCACAAAATAAGGGGAATTTCTGCATTTTTGCCCCAAAATATGGGAAATTTCTGCGTTTTTGCCCCAAAATAAGAACAATTTCTGCAATTTTGTACCAAAATAAAAGAAATTTTTGACTTTTTGCCCCAAAAAAGAAAAGTTCTCCTTTTTTTTACTGACATAAGTGAAATTTCTGCAATTTTGCCCCAAAATAAGTGAAATTTCTGCAATTTTGCCCCAAAATAAGGGAAATTTCTGGAATTTTGCCTTAAAACAAGTGGAATTTCTGAGTTTTGCCCCAAAATAAAGAAAATTTCTGTCTTTTTGCCCTAACATACAGGGAATTTCTGCCTTTTGCCCCACAATTCGGGGAATTTCTGCAATTTTGCTTCAAAATTCAGGGAATTTCTGCCTTTTTGACCGAAAATAAGAAGATGAATAACTTTTTGCCATAAAAAAGGGAAATTTCTTCATTTTTCTCCAAAATAAGGGGAATTTCTGATTTTTTGCCTCTAAATAAGTGGAATTTTTGTCTTTTTCCCCCAAAACAAAGGGAATTTCTGTCTTTTTTGCCCCAAAATAAGGAAAATTTCAGAATTATTACCATGAAATAAGTGAAATTTCTGCAATTTTGCTCCAAAATAATTGAAATTTCTGAGTTTTGCCCCAAAATAAGAGGAATTTCTGGATTTTTGTCCCCAAATAAGAGGAATTTCAGCATTTTTACCTCAAAATAAGGGGAATTTCTGCAATTTTGCCCCAAAATATGGGAAATTTCTGCCTTTTTGCCCCAAAATAAGAACAAATTCTGCAATTTTGTACAAAAATAAAAGAAATTTCTGACTTTTTGCCCCAAAAAGAAAATTTCTGCTTTTTTTTCTGAAATAAGTGAAATTTCTGCAATTTTGCCCCAAAATAAGTGAAATTTCTGAGTTTTGCCCCAAAATAAAGAGAATTTCTGTCTTTTTGCCCCAACATATAGGGAATTTCTGTCTTTTTGCCCCACAATTAGGGGAATTTCTGCAATTTTGCTCCAAAACAGGGGGAATTTCTGCCTTTTTGAACGAAAACAGGAAGAATGCATACCTTTTTGCCATAAAAAAGGGAAATTTCTTAATTTTTGCTCCAAAATAAGGGGAATTACTGCTTTTTTGCCTCTTAATAAGTGGAATTTCTGTCTTTTTCCCCCAAAACAAAGGGAATTTCTGTTTTTTTTGCCCCAAAATACGGAAAATTTCTGACTTATTACCCTGAAGTAAGTGAAATTTCTGCAATTTTGCCAGAAAATGAGGGAAATTTCTGCCTTTTTGCCCCCAAATAAGGAAAATATCAGCCTTTTAACCTCAAAATAAGGGAAATTTCTGCATTTTTGCCCCAAAATATGGGAAATTTCTGCCTTTTTACCCAAAATAAGAACAAATTCTGCAATTTTGTACAAAAATAAAAGAAATTTCTGACTTTTTGCCCCAAAAAGAAAATTTCTGCTTTTTTTTTCCTGAAATAAGTGAAATTTCTGCAATTTTGCCCCAAAATATGTGAAATTTCTGCTATTTTGCCCCAAAATAATGGAAATTTTTGCAATTTTGCCACAAAATAAGTGAAATGTCTGAGTTTTGCCCCAAAATAAGAGGAATTTCTGTTTTTGCCCCAACATATAGGGAATTTCTGCCTTTTTGCCCCACAATTAGGGGAATATCTGCAATTTTGCTCCAAAATACGGGGATTTTCTGCCTTTTTGCCTGAAAATAAGAAGAATGCATATCTTTTTGCCATAAAAAAGGAAAGTTTCTTCATTTTTGCTCCAAAATAAGGGGAATTTCTGCTTTTTTGGATCTAAATATGTGGAATTTCTGTTTTTTTCCCCCAAAACGAAAGGAATTTCTGTCTTTTTTGCCCCAAAATAAGGAAAATTTCTGACTTATTACCCTGAAATAAGTGAAATTTCTGCAATTTTGCCCCAAAATGAGGAAAATTTCTGCCTTTTTGCCCCCAAATAAGGGGAATTTCAGCCTTTTTATCTCAAAATAATAGGAATTTCTGCATTTTTGCCCCAAAATATGGGAAATTTCTGCCTTTTTGCCCCAAAATAAGAACAATTTCTGCAATTTTGTACCAAAATAAAAGAAATTTCTGCCTTTTTGCCCCAAAATAAGAAAATTTCTGCTTTTTTTCTGAAATAAGTGAAATTTCTGCAATTTTGCCCTAAAATAAGTGAAATTTCTGAGTTTTGCCCCAACATATAGGGAATTTCTGCCTTTTTGGCCCACAATTACGGGAATTTCTGCAATTTCGCTCCAAAAAACGGGTAATTTCTGTCCTTTTGCCCGAAAATAAGAAGAATGCATACCTTTTTGCCATAGAAAAGGGAAATTTCTTCATTTTTGCTCTAAAATAATGGAAATTTCTGCTTTTTGCCTCTAAATAAGTGGAATTTCTGTCTTTTTTCCCAAAACAAAGGAAATTTCTGTCTTTTTGCACCAAAATAAAGATAATTTCTGACTTAATATTCTGAAATAAGTGAAATTTCTGCAATTTTGCCCCAAAATAAGGGAAATTTTTGCATTTTTTGCCCCCAAATAAGGGGAATTTCAGACTTTTTACCTCAAAATAAGGGGAATTTCTGCATTTTTGCCACAAAATATTTGGAATTTCTGCCTTTTTGCCCCAAAATAAGGAAAACTTCTGCCTTGTTTCCTGAAATAAGTAAAATTTCTGCAATTTTGCCTTAAAATAAGTGAAATTTCTGCAATTTTGCCCCAAAATAAGTGAAATTTCTGCAATTTTGCCCCAAAATAAGGGAAATTTCTGGAATTTTGCCCCATAACAAGTGGAATTTCTGAGTTTTGCCCCAAAATAAAGAGAATTTCTGTCTTTTTACCCTAACATACAGGGAATTTCTGCCTTTTTGCCCCACAATTAGGGGAATTTCTGCAATTTTGCTTCAAAATTCAGGGAATTTCTGCCTTTTTGCCCGAAAATAAGAAGATGAATACCTTTTTGCCATAAGAAAGGGAAATTTCTTCATTTTTCTTCAAAATAAGGGGAATTTCTGATTTTTTGCCTCTAAATAAGTGGAATTTCTGTCTTTTTCCCCCAAAACAAAGGGAATTTCTGTCTTTTTTGCCCCAAAATAAAAAAAAAATTTCAGACTTATTACCCTGAAATAAGTGAAATTTCTGCAATTTCGCTCCAAAATAATTGAAATTTCTGAGTTTTGCCCCAAAATAAGGGGAATTTTTGGATTTTTGTCCCCAAATAAGGGGAATTTCAGCATTTTTACCTCAAAATAAGGGGAATTTCTGCAATTTTGCCCCAAAATATGGGAAATTTCTGCCTTTTTGCCCCAAAATAAGAACAAATTCTGCAATTTTGTACCTAAATAAAAGAAATTTCTGACTTTTTTTCCCAAAAAAGAAAATTTCTGCTATTTTCTTCTGAAATAAGTGAAATTTCTGCAATTTTGCCCCAAAATATGTGAAATTTCTGCAATTTTGCCCCAAAATATGTGAAATTTCTGCAATTTTGCCCCAAAATAAGAAAAATTTCTGCAATTTTGCCCCAAAATAAGTGAAATTTCTGAGTTTTGCCCTAAATAAGGAGAATTTCTGTTTTTGCTCCAACATATAGGGAATTTCTGCCTTTTTGCCCCACAATTAGGGGAATATCTGCAATTTTGCTCCAAAATACGGGGAATTTCTGCCTTTTTGCCCGAAAATAAGAAGAATGCATACCTTTTTGCCATAAAAAAAAGAAATTTCTTCATTTTTGCTCCAAAATAAAGGGAATTTCTGCTTTTTTGCCTCTACATAAGTGGAATTTCTGTCTTTTTCCCCCAAAACAAAGGGAATTCCTGTCTTTTTGCCCTAAAATAAGAAAAATTTCTGACTTATTACCCTGAAATAAGTGAAATTTCTGCAATTTTGCCCCAAAATGAGGGAAATTTCTGTCTTCTTGCTCCCAAAGAAGAAAATATCAGCCTTTTTACCTCAAAATAAGGGAAATTTCTGCATTTTTGCCCCAAAATAATGGGACATTTCTGCCCTTTTGCCCCAAAATAAGAACAAATTCTGCAATTTTGTACCTAAATAAAAGAAATTTCTGACTTTTTGACCTAAAAAGAAAATTTCTGCTTTTTTTTCTGAAATAAGTGAAATTTCTGCAATTTTGCCCAAAAATATGTGAAATTTCTGCAATTTTGCCTTAAAATAAGGGAAATTTCTGCATTTTTTGCCCCCAAATAAGGGGAATTTCCGCCTTTTTACCTCAAAATATGGGGAATTTCTGGATTTTTGCTCCAAAATATGGGAAATGTCTGCCTTTTTGCCCCAAAATAAGGAAAATTTCTGCAATTTTGTACCAAAATAAAAGAAATATCTGCCTTTTTGCCCCAAAATTAGAAAATTTCTGCTTTTTTTTGGAAATAAGTGAAATTTCTGCAATTTGCCCCAAAATAAATGAAATTTCTAAGTTTTGCCCCAAAATAAGGGAAATTTCTGCTTTTTTGCCCCCAAATAAGAAGAAGTTCAGCATTTTTACCTTAAAATAAGGGGAATTTCTGCATTTTTGCCCCAAAATATGAGAAATTTCTGCCTTTTTCCCATAATAAGAAAAATTTCTGCAATTTTGTACAAAAATAAAAGAAATTTCTGCCTTTTTGCCCCAAAATAAGAAAATTTCTGCTTTTTTTTCTGAAATCAGTGAAATTTCTGCAATTTTGCCCCAAAATAAGTGAAATTTCGGAGTTTTGCCCCAAAATAAGGAGAATTTCTGTCTTTTTGCCCCAACATATAGGGAATTTCTGCCTTTTTGCCCCACAATTAGGGGAATTTCTGCAATTTTGCTCCAAAACAGAAGGAATTTCTGCCTTTTTGCCCGAAAACAAGAAGAATGCATACCTTTTTGCCATAAAAAATAGAAATTTCTTAATTTTTGCTCCAAAATAAGGGGAATTTCTGCTTTTTTGCCTCTTAATAAGTGGAATTTCTGTCTTTTTTCCCCAAAACAAAGGGAATTTCTGTATTTTTTGCCCCAAAATACGGAAAATTTCTGACTTATTACCCTGAAGTAAATGAAATTTCTGCAATTTTGCCCCAAAATGAGGGAAATTTCTGCCTTTTTGCCCCCAAATAAGAAAAATATCAGCCTTTTTATCTCAAAATAAGGGAAATTTCTGCATTTTTGCCCCAAAATAAGTGAAATTTCTGCTTTTTTCTGAAATAAGTGAAATTTCTGCAATTTTGCCCCAAAATAAGTGAAAATTCTGAGTTTTGCCCCAAAATAAGGAGAATTTCTGTCTTTTTGCCCCACAATTAGGAGAATTTCTGCAATTGTGCTCCAAAATACGAGGAATTTCTGCCTTTTTGCCCGAAAACAAGAAGAATGCATACCTTTTTGCCATAAAAAAAAAATTTCTTCATTTTTGCTCCAAAATAAGGGGACTTTCTGCTCTTTTGCCTCTTAATAAGTGGAATTTCTGTCTTTTTCCCCCAAAACAAAGGGAATTTCCATCTTTTTGCCTCAAAATAAGGAAAATTTCTGACTTATTACCCTGAAGTAAGTGAAATTTCTGCAATTTTGCCCCAAAATAAGGGAAATTTATGCCTTTTTACCCCCAAATAAGGGGAATTTCAGCATTTTTACCTCAAAATAAAAGGAACTTCTGCATTTTTGCCACAAAATATTTGGAATTTCTGCCTTTTTGCTCCAAAATAAGAAAAACTTCTGCCTTTTTTCCTGAAATAAGTGAGATTTCTGCAATTTTGCCCCAAAATAAGGGAAATTTTTGCATTTTTGCCTCCAAATAAAGGGAATTTCAGCATTTTTACCTCAAAATAAGGGGAATTTCTGCACTTTTGCCCTAAAATATGGGAAATTTCTGCCTTTTTGTCCCAAAATAAGAAAAATTTCTGCAATTTTGTATCAAAATAAAAAAATTTCTGCCTTTTTGCCCCAAAATAAGTGAAATTTCTGCTTTTTTTTCTGAAATAAGTGAAATTTCTGCAATTTTGCCCCAAAATAAGTGAAAATTCTGAGTTTTGCCCCAAAATAAGGGAAATTTCTGGAATTTTGCCCCAAAATAAGTGGAATTTCTGAGTTTTGCCCCAAAAAAAGGAAAATTTCTGTCTTTTTGCCCCAACATATAGGGAATTTCTGCCTTTTTGCCCCACAATTAGGGGAATTTCTGCAATTGTGCTCCAAAATACGGGGAATTTCTGCCTTTTTGCCCGAAAACAAGAAGAATGCATACCTTTTTGCCATAAAAAAGGAAAATTTCTTCATTTTTGCTCCAAAGTATGGGGAATTTCTGCTTTTTTGCCTCTTAATAAGTCGAATTTATGTCTTTTTTCCCCAAAACAAAGAGAATTTCCATCTTTTTTGCCCCAAAATTAAGAAAATTTCTGACTTATTACCCTGAAGTAAGTGGAATTTCTGCAATTTTGCCCCAAAATAAGGGAAATTTATGCCTTTTTGCCTCCAAATAAGGGGAATTTCAGCATTTTTACCTCAAAATAAGGGGAATTACTGCATTTTTGCCACAAAATATTTGGAATTTCTGCCTTTTTGCTCCAAAATAAGGAAAACTTCTGCCTTTTTTCCTGAAATAAGTGAAATTTCTGCAATTTTGCCCCAAAATAAGTGAAATTTCTGCAATTTTGTCCCAAAATAAGTGAAATTTCTGAAATTTGGCCCAAAATAAGGGAAATTTCTGGAATTTTGCCCCAAAATAATTGAAATTTCTGAGTTTTGCCCCAAAATAAGGGGAATTTCTGCCTTTTTGCCCCCAAATAATAGGAATTTCAGCTTTTATACCACAAAATAAGGGGAATTTCTGCATTTTTGCCCCAAAATATGGGAAATTTCTGCGTTTTTGCCCCAAAATAAGAACAATTTCTGCAATTTTGTACCAAAATAAAAGAAATTTCTGACTTTTTGCCCCAAAAAAGAAAAGTTCTCCTTTTTTTACTGACATAAGTGAAATTTCTGCAATTTTGCCCCAAAATAAGTGAAATTTCTGCAATTTTGCCCCAAAATAAGGGAAATTTCTGGAATTTTGCCCCATAACAAGTGGAATTTCTGAGTTTTGCCCCAAAATAAAGAAAATTTCTGTCTTTTTGCCCTAACATACAGGGAATTTCTGCCTTTTGCCCCACAATTCGGGGAATTTCTGCAATTTTGCTTCAAAATTCAGGGAATTTCTGCCTTTTTGACCGAAAATAAGAAGATGAATAACTTTTTGCTATAAAAAAGGGAAATTTCTTCATTTTTCTCCAAAATAAGGGGAATTTCTGATTTTTTGCCTCTAAATAAGTGGAATTTTTGTCTTTTTCCCCCAAAACAAAGGGAATTTCTGTCTTTTTTGCCCCAAAATAAGGAAAATTTCAGAATTATTACCATGAAATAAGTGAAATTTCTGCAATTTTGCTCCAAAATTATTGAAATTTCTGAGTTTTGCCCCAAAATAAGAGGAATTTCTGGATTTTTGTCCCCAAATAAGGGGAATTTCAGCATTTTTACCTCAAAATAAGGGGAATTTCTGCAATTTTGCCCCAAAATATGGGAAATTTCTGCCTTTTTGCCCCAAAATAAGAACAAATTCTGCAATTTTGTACAAAAATAAAAGAAATTTCTGACTTTTTGCCCCAAAAAGAAAATTTCTGCTATTTTCTTCTGAAATAAGTGAAATTTCTGCAATTTTGCCCCAAAATAAGTGAAATTTCTGAGTTTTGCCCCAAAATAAAGAGAATTTCTGTCTTTTTGCCCCAACATATAGGGAATTTCTGTCTTTTTGCCCCACAATTAGGGGAATTTCTGCAATTTTGCTCCAAAACAGGGGGAATTTCTGCCTTTTTGAACGAAAACAGGAAGAATGCATACCTTTTTGCCATAAAAAAGGGAAATTTCTTAATTTTTGCTCCAAAATAAGGGGAATTACTGCTTTTTTTGCCTCTTAATAAGTGGAATTTCTGTCTTTTTCCCCCAAAACAAAGGGAATTTCTGTTTTTTTTGCCCCAAAATACGGAAAATTTCTGACTTATTACCCTGAAGTAAGTGAAATTTCTGCAATTTTGCCAGAAAACGAGGGAAATTTCTGCCTTTTTGCCCCCAAATAAGGAAAATATCAGCCTTTTAACCTCAAAATAAGGGAAATTTCTGCATTTTTGCCCCAAAATATGGGAAATTTCTGCCTTTTTACCCAAAATAAGAACAAATTCTGCAATTTTGTACAAAAATAAAAGAAATTTCTGACTTTTTGCCCCAAAAAGAAAATTTCTGCTTTTTTTTTCCTGAAATAAGTGAAATTTCTGCAATTTTGCCCCAAAATATGTGAAATTTCTGCTATTTTGCCCCAAAATAATGGAAATTTTTGCAATTTTGCCACAAAATAAGTGAAATGTCTGAGTTTTGCCCCAAAATAAGAGGAATTTCTGTTTTTGCCCCAACATATAGGGAATTTCTGCCTTTTTGCCCCACAATTAGGGGAATATCTGCAATTTTGCTCCAAAATACGGGGATTTTCTGCCTTTTTGCCTGAAAATAAGAAGAATGCATATCTTTTTGCCATAAAAAAGGAAAGTTTCTTCATTTTTGCTCCAAAATAAGGGGAATTTCTGCTTTTTTGGATCTAAATATGTGGAATTTCTGTTTTTTTCCCCCAAAACGAAAGGAATTTCTGTCTTTTTTGCCCCAAAATAAGGAAAATTTCTGACTTATTACCCTGAAATAAGTGAAATTTCTGCAATTTTGCCCCAAAATGAGGAAAATTTCTGCCTTTTTGCCCCCAAATAAGGGGAATTTCAGCCTTTTTATCTCAAAATAATAGGAATTTCTGCATTTTTGTCCCAAAATATGGGAAATTTCTGCCTTTTTGCCCCAAAATAAGAACAATTTCTGCAATTTTGTACCAAAATAAAAGAAATTTCTGCCTTTTTGCCCCAAAATAAGAAAATTTCTGCTTTTTTTTCTGAAATAAGTGAAATTTCTGCAATTTTGCCCTAAAATAAGTGAAATTTCTGAGTTTTGCCCCAAAATAAGGAGAATTTCTGTCTTTTTGCCCCAACATATAGGGAATTTCTGCCTTTTTGGCCCACAATTAGGGGGATTTTTGCAATTTTGCTCCAAAAAACGGGGAATTTCTGTCTTTTTGCCCGAAAATAAGAAGAATGCATACCTTTTTGCCATAGAAAAGGGAAATTTCTTCATTTTTGCTCCAAAATAAGGGGAATTTCTGCTTTTTGCTTCTAAATAAGTGGAATTTCTGTCTTTTTTCCCAAAACAAAGGGAATTTCTGTCTTTTTGCACCAAAATATAGATAATTTCTGACTTATTAATCTGAAATAAGTGAAATTTCTGCAATTTTGCCCCAAAATAAGGGAAATTTCTGCATTTTTTGCCCCCAAATAAGGGGAATTTCAGCCTTTTTACCTCAAAATAAGGGGAATTTCTGCATTTTTGCCCCAAAATATTGGAAATGTCTGCCTTTTTGCCCCAAAATAAGGAAAATTTCTGCAATTTTGTACCAAAATAAAAGAAATATCTGCCTTTTTGCCCCAAAATTAGAAAATTTCTGCTTTTTTTTCGGAAATAAGTGAAATTTCTGCAATTTTGCCCCAAAATAATTGAAATTTCTAAGTTTTGCCCCAAAATAAAAGAAATTTCTGCCTTTTTGCCCCCAAATAAGAGGAATTTCAGCATTTTTACCTTAAAATAAGGGGAATTTTTGCATTTTTGTCCCAAAATATGAGAAATTTCTGCCTATTTCCCAAAATAAGAAAAATTTCTGCAATTTTGTACCAAAAGAAAAGAAATTTCTGCCTTTTTGCCCCAAAATAAGAAAATTTCTGCTTTTTTTCTGAAATAAGTGAAATTTCTGCAATTTTGCCCCAAAATAAGTAAAATTTCTGAGTTTTGTTCCAAAATAAAGAGAATTTCTGTCTTTTTGCCCCAACATATAGGGAATTTCTGTCTTTTTGCCCCACAATTATAGAAATTTCTGCAATTTTGCTTTAAAACAGGGGGAATTTCTGCCTTTTTGCCCGAAAACAAGAAGAATGTATACCTTTTTGCCATAAAAAAAGGAAATTTCTTAATTTTTGCTCCAAAATAAGGGGAATTTCTGCTTTTTTGCCTCTTAATAAGTGGAATTTCTGTCTTTTTCCCCAAAACAATGGGAATTTCTTTATTTTTTGCCCCAAAATACGGAAAATTTCTGACTTATTACCCTGACGTTAATGAAATTTCTGCAATTTTGCCCCAAAATGAGGGAAATTTCTGCCTTTTTGCCCCTAAATAAGGAAAATATCAGCCTTTTTACCTCAAAATAAGTGAAATTTCTGAGTTTTGCCCCAAAATAAGAGGAATTTCTGTTTTTGCCCCAACATATAGGGAATTTCTGCCTTTTTGGCCCACAATTAGGGGATTTTCTGCAATTTTGCTCCAAAATACGGGGATTTTCTGCCTTTTTGCCCGAAAATAACAAGAATGCATATCTTTTTGCCATAAAAATAGAATTTACTTCATTTTTGCTCCAAAATAAGGGGAATTTCTGCTTTTTTGGCTCTAAATATGTGGAATTTCTGTTTTTTTCCCCCCAAACAAAGGGAATTTCTGTCTTTTTTGCCCCAAAATAAGGAAAATTTCTGACTCATTACCCTGAAATAAGTGAAATTTCTGCAATTTTGCCAGAAAATGAGGGAAATTTCTGCCTTTTTGCCCCCAATTAAGGAAAATATCAGCCTTTTAACCTCAAAATAAGGGAAATTTCTGCATTTTTGCCCCAAAATATGGGAAATTTCTGCTTTTTTGCCCCAAAATAAGAACAATTTCTGCAATTTTGTACCAGAATAAAAGAAATTTCTGCCTTTTTGCCCCAAAATAAGAAAATTTCTGCTTTTTTTCTGAAATAAGTGAAATTTCTGCAATTTTGCCCTAAAATAAGTGAAATTTCTGAGTTTTGCCCCAAAATAAGGAGAATTTCTGTCTTTTTGCCCCAACATATAGGGAATTTCTGCCTTTTTGGCCCACAATTACGGGAATTTCTGCAATTTCGCTCCAAAAAACGGGTAATTTCTGTCCTTTTGCCCGAAAATAAGAAGAATGCATACCTTTTTGCCATAGAAAAGGGAAATTTCTTCATTTTTGCTCTAAAATAATGGAAATTTCTGCTTTTTGCCTCTAAATAAGTGGAATTTCTGTCTTTTTTCCCAAAACAAAGGAAATTTCTGTCTTTTTGCACCAAAATAAAGATAATTTCTGACTTATTATTCTGAAATAAGTGAAATTTCTGCAATTTTGCCCCAAAATAAGGGAAATTTTTGCATTTTTTGCCCCCAAATAAGGGGAATTTCAGACTTTTTACCTCAAAATAAGGGGAATTTCTGCATTTTTGCCACAAAATATTTGGAATTTCTGCCTTTTTGCCCCAAAATAAGGAAAACTTCTGCCTTGTTTCCTGAAATAAGTAAAATTTCTGCAATTTTGCCTTAAAATAAGTGAAATTTCTGCAATTTTGCCCCAAAATAAGTGAAATTTCTGAAATTTGGCCCAAAATAAGGGAAATTTCTGGAATTTTGCCCCATAACAAGTGGAATTTCTGAGTTTTGCCCCAAAATAAAGAGAATTTCTGTCTTTTTACCCTAACATACAGGGAATTTCTGCCTTTTTGCCCCACAATTAGGGGAATTTCTGCAATTTTGCTTCAAAATTCAGGGAATTTCTGCCTTTTTGCCCGAAAATAAGAAGATGAATACCTTTTTGCCATAAAAAAGAGAAATTTCTTCATTTTTCTTCAAAATAAGGGGAATTTCTGATTTTTTGCCTCTAAATAAGTGGAATTTTTGTCTTTTTCCCCCAAAACAAAGGGAATTTCTGTCTTTTTTGCCCCAAAATAAAAAAAAATTTCAGACTTATTACCCTGAAATAAGTGAAATTTCTGCAATTTCGCTCCAAAATAATTGAAATTTCTGAGTTTTGCCCCAAAATAAGGGGAATTTTTGGATTTTTGTCCCCAAATAAGGGGAATTTCAGCATTTTTACCTCAAAATAAGGGGAATTTCTGCAATTTTGCCCCAAATTATGGGAAATTTCTGCCTTTTTGCCCCAAAATAAGAACAAATTCTGCAATTTTGTACCTAAATAAAAGAAATTTCTGACTTTTTTTCCCAAAAAAGAAAATTTCTGCTATTTTCTTCTGAAATAAGTGAAATTTCTGCAATTTTGCCCCAAAATATGTGAAATTTCTGCAATTTTGCCCCAAAATATGTGAAATTTCTGCAATTTTGCCCCAAAATAAGAAAAATTTCTGCAATTTTGCCCCAAAATAAGTGAAATTTCTGAGTTTTGCCCCTAAATAAGGAGAATTTCTGTTTTTGCTCCAACATATAGGGAATTTCTGCCTTTTTGCCCCACAATTAGGGGAATATCTGCAATTTTGCTCCAAAATACGGGGAATTTCTGCCTTTTTGCCCGAAAATAAGAAGAATGCATACCTTTTTGCCATAAAAAAAAGAAATTTCTTCATTTTTGCTCCAAAATAAAGGGAATTTCTGCTTTTTTGCCTCTACATAAGTGGAATTTCTGTCTTTTTCCCCTAAAACAAAGGGAATTCCTGTCTTTTTGCCCCAAAATAAGAAAAATTTCTGACTTATTACCCTGAAATAAGTGAAATTTCTGCAATTTTGCCCCAAAATGAGGGAAATTTCTGCCTTCTTGCTCCCAAAGAAGAAAATATCAGCCTTTTTACCTCAAAATAAGGGAAATTTCTGCATTTTTGCCCCAAAATAATGGGACATTTCTGCCCTTTTGCCCCAAAATAAGAACAAATTCTGCAATTTTGTACCTAAATAAAAGAAATTTCTGACTTTTTGACCTAAAAAGAAAATTTCTGCTTTTTTTTCTGAAATAAGTGAAATTTCTGCAATTTTGCCCAAAAATATGTGAAATTTCTGCAATTTTGCCTTAAAATAAGGGAAATTTCTGCATTTTTTGCCCCCAAATAAGGGGAATTTCCGCCTTTTTACCTCAAAATATGGGGAATTTCTGGATTTTTGCTCCAAAATATGGGAAATGTCTGCCTTTTTGCCCCAAAATAAGGAAAATTTCTGCAATTTTGTACCAAAATAAAAGAAATATCTGCCTTTTTGCCCCAAAATTAGAAAATTTCTGCTTTTTTTTCGGAAATAAGTGAAATTTCTGCAATTTTGCCCCAAAATAAATGAAATTTCTAAGTTTTGCCCCAAAATAAGGGAAATTTCTGCTTTTTTGCCCCCAAATAAGAAGAAGTTCAGCATTTTTACCTTAAAATAAGGGGAATTTCTGCATTTTTGCCCCAAAATATGAGAAATTTCTGCCTTTTTCCCATAATAAGAAAAATTTCTGCAATTTTGTACAAAAATAAAAGAAATTTCTGCCTTTTTGCCCCAAAATAAGAAAATTTCTGCTTTTTTTCTGAAATCAGTGAAATTTCTGCAATTTTGCCCCAAAATAAGTGAAATTTCGGAGTTTTGCCCCAAAATAAGGAGAATTTCTGTCTTTTTGCCCCAACATATAGGGAATTTCTGCCTTTTTGCCCCACAATTAGGGGAATTTCTGCAATTTTGCTCCAAAACAGAAGGAATTTCTGCCTTTTTGCCCGAAAACAAGAAGAATGCATACCTTTTTGCCATAAAAAATAGAAATTTCTTAATTTTTGCTCCAAAATAAGGGGAATTTCTGCTTTTTTGCCTCTTAATAAGTGGAATTTCTGTCTTTTTTCCCCAAAACAAAGGGAATTTCTGTCTTTTTTGCCCCAAAATACGGAAAATTTCTGACTTATTACCCTGAAGTAAATGAAATTTCTGCAATTTTGCCCCAAAATGAGGGAAATTTCTGCCTTTTTGCCCCCAAATAAGAAAAATATCAGCCTTTTTATCTCAAAATAAGGGAAATTTCTGCATTTTTGCCCCAAAATAAGTGAAATTTCTGCTATTTTTCTGAAATAAGTGAAATTTCTGCAATTTTGCCCCAAAATAAGTGAAAATTCTGAGTTTTGCCCCAAAATAAGGAGAATTTCTGTCTTTTTGCCCCACAATTAGGGGAATTTCTGCAATTGTGCTCCAAAATACGAGGAATTTCTGCCTTTTTGCCCGAAAACAAGAAGAATGCATACCTTTTTGCCATAAAAAAGGAAAATTTCTTCATTTTTGCTCCAAAATAAGGGGACTTTCTGCTCTTTTGTCTCTTAATAAGTGGAATTTCTGTCTTTTTCCCCCAAAACAAAGGGAATTTCCATCTTTTTTGCCTCAAAATAACGAAAATTTCTGACTTATTACCCTGAAGTAAGTGAAATTTCTGCAATTATGCCCCAAAATAAGGGAAATTTATGCCTTTTTACCCCCAAATAATGGGAATTTCAGCATTTTTACCTCAAAATAAAAGGAACTTCTGCATTTTTGCCACAAAATATTTGGAATTTCTGCCTTTTTGCTCCAAAATAAGAAAAACTTCTGCCTTTTTTCCTGAAATAAGTGAGATTTCTGCAATTTTGCCCCAAAATAAGGGAAATTTCTGCATTTTTGCCTCCAAATAAAGGGAATTTCAGCATTTTTACCTCAAAATAAGGGGAATTTCTGCACTTTTGCCCTAAAATAT
This sequence comes from Micromys minutus, assembly GCF_963924665.1. Classification (NCBI taxonomy): domain Eukaryota; kingdom Metazoa; phylum Chordata; class Mammalia; order Rodentia; family Muridae; genus Micromys; species Micromys minutus. Next base: position 219,802 of record NW_027667641.1, on the reverse strand, counting down.
GGGAAATTTCTGCCTTTTTGTCCCAAAATAAGAAAAATTTCTGCAATTTTGTATCAAAATAAAAAAATTTCTGCCTTTTTGCCCCAAAATAAGTGAAATTTCTGCTTTTTTTTCTGAAATAAGTGAAATTTCTGCAATTTTGCCCCAAAATAAGTGAAAATTCTGAGTTTTGCCCCAAAATAAGGGAAATTTCTGGAATTTTGCCCCAAAATAAGTGGAATTTCTGAGTTTTGCCCCAAAAAAAGGAAAATTTCTGTCTTTTTGCCCCAACATATAGGGAATTTCTGCCTTTTTGCCCCACAATTAGGGGAATTTCTGCAATTGTGCTCCAAAATACGGGGAATTTCTGCCTTTTTGCCCAAAAACAAGAAGAATGCATACCTTTTTGCCATAAAAAAGGAAAATTTCTTCATTTTTGCTCCAAAGTATGGGGAATTTCTGCTTTTTTGCCTCTTAATAAGTCGAATTTATGTCTTTTTTCCCCAAAACAAAGAGAATTTCCATCTTTTTTGCCCCAAAATAAAGAAAATTTCTGACTTATTACCCTGAAGTAAGTGGAATTTCTGCAATTTTGCCCCAAAATAAGGGAAATTTATGCCTTTTTGCCTCCAAATAAGGGGAATTTCAGCATTTTTACCTCAAAATAAGGGGAATTTCTGCATTTTTGCCACAAAATATTTGGAATTTCTGCCTTTTTGCTCCAAAATAAGGAAAACTTCTGCCTTTTTTCCTGAAATAAGTGAAATTTCTGCAATTTTGCCCCAAAATAAGTGAAATTTCTGCAATTTTGTCCCAAAATAAGTGAAATTTCTGAAATTTGGCCCAAAATAAGGGAAATTTCTGGAATTTTGCCCCAAAATAATTGAAATTTCTGAGTTTTGCCCCAAAATAAGGGGAATTTCTGCCTTTTTGCCCCCAAATAATAGGAATTTCAGCTTTTATACCACAAAATAAGGGGAATTTCTGCATTTTTGCCCCAAAATATGGGAAATTTCTGCGTTTTTGCCCCAAAATAAGAACAATTTCTGCAATTTTGTACCAAAATAAAAGAAATTTCTGACTTTTTGCCCCCAAAAAGAAAAGTTCTCCTTTTTTTACTGACATAAGTGAAATTTCTGCAATTTTGCCCCAAAATAAGTGAAATTTCTGCAATTTTGCCCCAAAATAAGGGAAATTTCTGGAATTTTGCCCCATAACAAGTGGAATTTCTGAGTTTTGCCCCAAAATAAAGAAAATTTCTGTCTTTTTGCCCTAACATACAGGGAATTTCTGCCTTTTGCCCCACAATTCGGGGAATTTCTGCAATTTTGCTTCAAAATTCAGGGAATTTCTGCCTTTTTGACCGAAAATAAGAAGATGAATAACTTTTTGCCATAAAAAAGGGAAATTTCTTCATTTTTCTCCAAAATAAGGGGAATTTCTGATTTTTTGCCTCTAAATAAGTGGAATTTTTGTCTTTTTCCCCCAAAACAAAGGGAATTTCTGTCTTTTTTGCCCCAAAATAAGGAAAATTTCAGAATTATTACCATGAAATAAGTGAAATTTCTGCAATTTTGCTCCAAAATAATTGAAATTTCTGAGTTTTGCCCCAAAATAAGAGGAATTTCTGGATTTTTGTCCCCAAATAAGGGGAATTTCAGCATTTTTACCTCAAAATAAGGGGAATTTCTGCAATTTTGCCCCAAAATATGGGAAATTTCTGCCTTTTTGCCCCAAAATAAGAACAAATTCTGCAATTTTGTACAAAAATAAAAGAAATTTCTGACTTTTTGCCCCAAAAAGAAAATTTCTGCTTTTTTTTTCTGAAATAAGTGAAATTTCTGCAATTTTGCCCCAAAATAAGTGAAATTTCTGAGTTTTGCCCCAAAATAAAGAGAATTTCTGTCTTTTTGCCCCAACATATAGGGAATTTCTGTCTTTTTGCCCCACAATTAGGGGAATTTCTGCAATTTTGCTCCAAAACAGGGGGAATTTCTGCCTTTTTGAACGAAAACAGGAAGAATGCATACCTTTTTGCCATAAAAAAGGGAAATTTCTTAATTTTTGCTCCAAAATAAGGGGAATTACTGCTTTTTTTGCCTCTTAATAAGTGGAATTTCTGTGTTTTTCCCCCAAAACAAAGGGAATTTCTGTTTTTTTTGCCCCAAAATACGGAAAATTTCTGACTTATTACCCTGAAGTAAGTGAAATTTCTGCAATTTTGCCAGAAAATGAGGGAAATTTCTGCCTTTTTGCCCCCAAATAAGGAAAATATCAGCCTTTTAACCTCAAAATAAGGGAAATTTCTGCATTTTTGCCCCAAAATATGGGAAATTTCTGCCTTTTTACCCAAAATAAGAACAAATTCTGCAATTTTGTACAAAAATAAAAGAAATTTCTGACTTTTTGCCCCAAAAAGAAAATTTCTGCTTTTTTTTTCCTGAAATAAGTGAAATTTCTGCAATTTTGCCCCAAAATATGTGAAATTTCTGCTATTTTGCCCCAAAATAATGGAAATTTTTGCAATTTTGCCACAAAATAAGTGAAATGTCTGAGTTTTGCCCCAAAATAAGAGGAATTTCTGTTTTTGCCCCAACATATAGGGAATTTCTGCCTTTTTGCCCCACAATTAGGGGAATATCTGCAATTTTGCTCCAAAATACGGGGATTTTCTGCCTTTTTGCCTGAAAATAAGAAGAATGCATATCTTTTTGCCATAAAAAAGGAAAGTTTCTTCATTTTTGCTCCAAAATAAGGGGAATTTCTGCTTTTTTGGATCTAAATATGTGGAATTTCTGTTTTTTTCCCCCAAAACGAAAGGAATTTCTGTCTTTTTTGCCCCAAAATAAGGAAAATTTCTGACTTATTACCCTGAAATAAGTGAAATTTCTGCAATTTTGCCCCAAAATGAGGAAAATTTCTGCCTTTTTGCCCCCAAATAAGGGGAATTTCAGCCTTTTTATCTCAAAATAATAGGAATTTCTGCATTTTTGTCCCAAAATATGGGAAATTTCTGCCTTTTTGCCCCAAAATAAGAACAATTTCTGCAATTTTGTACCAAAATAAAAGAAATTTCTGCCTTTTTGCCCCAAAATAAGAAAATTTCTGCTTTTTTTTCTGAAATAAGTGAAATTTCTGCAATTTTGCCCTAAAATAAGTGAAATTTCTGAGTTTTGCCCCAAAATAAGGAGAATTTCTGTCTTTTTGCCCCAACATATAGGGAATTTCTGCCTTTTTGGCCCACAATTAGGGGGATTTTTGCAATTTTGCTCCAAAAAACGGGGAATTTCTGTCTTTTTGCCCGAAAATAAGAAGAATGCATACCTTTTTGCCATAGAAAAGGGAAATTTCTTCATTTTTGCTCCAAAATAAGGGGAATTTCTGCTTTTTGCTTCTAAATAAGTGGAATTTCTGTCTTTTTTCCCAAAACAAAGGGAATTTCTGTCTTTTTGCACCAAAATATAGATAATTTCTGACTTATTAATCTGAAATAAGTGAAATTTCTGCAATTTTGCCCCAAAATAAGGGAAATTTCTGCATTTTTTGCCCCCAAATAAGGGGAATTTCAGCCTTTTTACCTCAAAATAAGGGGAATTTCTGCATTTTTGCCCCAAAATATTGGAAATGTCTGCCTTTTTGCCCCAAAATAAGGAAAATTTCTGCAATTTTGTACCAAAATAAAAGAAATATCTGCCTTTTTGCCCCAAAATTAGAAAATTTCTGCTTTTTTTTCGGAAATAAGTGAAATTTCTGCAATTTTGCCCCAAAATAATTGAAATTTCTAAGTTTTGCCCCAAAATAAAAGAAATTTCTGCCTTTTTGCCCCCAAATAAGAGGAATTTCAGCATTTTTACCTTAAAATAAGGGGAATTTTTGCATTTTTGTCCCAAAATATGAGAAATTTCTGCCTATTTCCCAAAATAAGAAAAATTTCTGCAATTTTGTACCAAAAGAAAAGAAATTTCTGCCTTTTTGCCCCAAAATAAGAAAATTTCTGCTTTTTTTCTGAAATAAGTGAAATTTCTGCAATTTTGCCCCAAAATAAGTAAAATTTCTGAGTTTTGTTCCAAAATAAAGAGAATTTCTGTCTTTTTGCCCCAACATATAGGGAATTTCTGTCTTTTTGCCCCACAATTATAGAAATTTCTGCAATTTTGCTTTAAAACAGGGGGAATTTCTGCCTTTTTGCCCGAAAACAAGAAGAATGTATACCTTTTTGCCATAAAAAAAGGAAATTTCTTAATTTTTGCTCCAAAATAAGGGGAATTTCTGCTTTTTTGCCTCTTAATAAGTGGAATTTCTGTCTTTTTCCCCAAAACAATGGGAATTTCTTTATTTTTTGCCCCAAAATACGGAAAATTTCTGACTTATTACCCTGACGTTAATGAAATTTCTGCAATTTTGCCCCAAAATGAGGGAAATTTCTGCCTTTTTGCCCCTAAATAAGGAAAATATCAGCCTTTTTACCTCAAAATAAGTGAAATTTCTGAGTTTTGCCCCAAAATAAGAGGAATTTCTGTTTTTGCCCCAACATATAGGGAATTTCTGCCTTTTTGGCCCACAATTAGGGGATTTTCTGCAATTTTGCTCCAAAATACGGGGATTTTCTGCCTTTTTGCCCGAAAATAACAAGAATGCATATCTTTTTGCCATAAAAATAGAATTTACTTCATTTTTGCTCCAAAATAAGGGGAATTTCTGCTTTTTTGGCTCTAAATATGTGGAATTTCTGTTTTTTTCCCCCCAAACAAAGGGAATTTCTGTCTTTTTTGCCCCAAAATAAGGAAAATTTCTGACTCATTACCCTGAAATAAGTGAAATTTCTGCAATTTTGCCAGAAAATGAGGGAAATTTCTGCCTTTTTGCCCCCAATTAAGGAAAATATCAGCCTTTTAACCTCAAAATAAGGGAAATTTCTGCATTTTTGCCCCAAAATATGGGAAATTTCTGCTTTTTTGCCCCAAAATAAGAACAATTTCTGCAATTTTGTACCAGAATAAAAGAAATTTCTGCCTTTTTGCCCCAAAATAAGAAAATTTCTGCTTTTTTTCTGAAATAAGTGAAATTTCTGCAATTTTGCCCTAAAATAAGTGAAATTTCTGAGTTTTGCCCCAAAATAAGGAGAATTTCTGTCTTTTTGCCCCAACATATAGGGAATTTCTGCCTTTTTGGCCCACAATTACGGGAATTTCTGCAATTTCGCTCCAAAAAACGGGTAATTTCTGTCCTTTTGCCCGAAAATAAGAAGAATGCATACCTTTTTGCCATAGAAAAGGGAAATTTCTTCATTTTTGCTCTAAAATAATGGAAATTTCTGCTTTTTGCCTCTAAATAAGTGGAATTTCTGTCTTTTTTCCCAAAACAAAGGAAATTTCTGTCTTTTTGCACCAAAATAAAGATAATTTCTGACTTATTATTCTGAAATAAGTGAAATTTCTGCAATTTTGCCCCAAAATAAGGGAAATTTTTGCATTTTTTGCCCCCAAATAAGGGGAATTTCAGACTTTTTACCTCAAAATAAGGGGAATTTCTGCATTTTTGCCACAAAATATTTGGAATTTCTGCCTTTTTGCCCCAAAATAAGGAAAACTTCTGCCTTGTTTCCTGAAATAAGTAAAATTTCTGCAATTTTGCCTTAAAATAAGTGAAATTTCTGCAATTTTGCCCCAAAATAAGTGAAATTTCTGTAATTTTGCCCCAAAATAAGGGAAATTTCTGGAATTTTGCCCCATAACAAGTGGAATTTCTGAGTTTTGCCCCAAAATAAAGAGAATTTCTGTCTTTTTACCCTAACATACAGGGAATTTCTGCCTTTTTGCCCCACAATTAGGGGAATTTCTGCAATTTTGCTTCAAAATTCAGGGAATTTCTGCCTTTTTGCCCGAAAATAAGAAGATGAATACCTTTTTGCCATAAAAAAGGGAAATTTCTTCATTTTTCTTCAAAATAAGGGGAATTTCTGATTTTTTGCCTCTAAATAAGTGGAATTTCTGTCTTTTTCCCCCAAAACAAAGGGAATTTCTGTCTTTTTTGCCCCAAAATAAAAAAAAATTTCAGACTTATTACCCTGAAATAAGTGAAATTTCTGCAATTTCGCTCCAAAATAATTGAAATTTCTGAGTTTTGCCCCAAAATAAGGGGAATTTTTGGATTTTTGTCCCCAAATAAGGGGAATTTCAGCATTTTTACCTCAAAATAGGGGAATTTCTGCAATTTTGCCCCAAATTATGGGAAATTTCTGCCTTTTTGCCCCAAAATAAGAACAAATTCTGCAATTTTGTACCTAAATAAAAGAAATTTCTGACTTTTTTTCCCAAAAAAGAAAATTTCTGCTATTTTCTTCTGAAATAAGTGAAATTTCTGCAATTTTGCCCCAAAATATGTGAAATTTCTGCAATTTTGCCCCAAAATATGTGAAATTTCTGCAATTTTGCCCCAAAATAAGAAAAATTTCTGCAATTTTGCCCCAAAATAAGTGAAATTTCTGAGTTTTGCCCCTAAATAAGGAGAATTTCTGTTTTTGCTCCAACATATAGGGAATTTCTGCCTTTTTGCCCCACAATTAGGGGAATATCTGCAATTTTGCTCCAAAATACGGGGAATTTCTGCCTTTTTGCCCGAAAATAAGAAGAATGCATACCTTTTTGCCATAAAAAAAAGAAATTTCTTCATTTTTGCTCCAAAATAAAGGGAATTTCTGCTTTTTTGCCTCTACATAAGTGGAATTTCTGTCTTTTTCCCCCAAAACAAAGGGAATTCCTGTCTTTTTGCCCCAAAATAAGAAAAATTTCTGACTTATTACCCTGAAATAAGTGAAATTTCTGCAATTTTGCCCCAAAATGAGGGAAATTTCTGCCTTCTTGCTCCCAAAGAAGAAAATATCAGCCTTTTTACCTCAAAATAAGGGAAATTTCTGCATTTTTGCCCCAAAATAATGGGACATTTCTGCCCTTTTGCCCCAAAATAAGAACAAATTCTGCAATTTTGTACCTAAATAAAAGAAATTTCTGACTTTTTGACCTAAAAAGAAAATTTCTGCTTTTTTTTCTGAAATAAGTGAAATTTCTGCAATTTTGCCCAAAAATATGTGAAATTTCTGCAATTTTGCCTTAAAATAAGGGAAATTTCTGCATTTTTTGCCCCCAAATAAGGGGAATTTCCGCCTTTTTACCTCAAAATATGGGGAATTTCTGGATTTTTGCTCCAAAATATGGGAAATGTCTGCCTTTTTGCCCCAAAATAAGGAAAATTTCTGCAATTTTGTACCAAAATAAAAGAAATATCTGCCTTTTTGCCCCAAAATTAGAAAATTTCTGCTTTTTTTTCGGAAATAAGTGAAATTTCTGCAATTTTGCCCCAAAATAAATGAAATTTCTAAGTTTTGCCCCAAAATAAGGGAAATTTCTGCTTTTTTGCCCCCAAATAAGAAGAAGTTCAGCATTTTTACCTTAAAATAAGGGGAATTTCTGCATTTTTGCCCCAAAATATGAGAAATTTCTGCCTTTTTCCCATAATAAGAAAAATTTCTGCAATTTTGTACAAAAATAAAAGAAATTTCTGCCTTTTTGCCCCAAAATAAGAAAATTTCTGCTTTTTTTCTGAAATCAGTGAAATTTCTGCAATTTTGCCCCAAAATAAGTGAAATTTCGGAGTTTTGCCCCAAAATAAGGAGAATTTCTGTCTTTTTGCCCCAACATATAGGGAATTTCTGCCTTTTTGCCCCACAATTAGGGGAATTTCTGCAATTTTGCTCCAAAACAGAAGGAATTTCTGCCTTTTTGCCCGAAAACAAGAAGAATGCATACCTTTTTGCCATAAAAAATAGAAATTTCTTAATTTTTGCTCCAAAATAAGGGGAATTTCTGCTTTTTTGCCTCTTAATAAGTGGAATTTCTGTCTTTTTTCCCCAAAACAAAGGGAATTTCTGTCTTTTTTGCCCCAAAATACGGAAAATTTCTGACTTATTACCCTGAAGTAAATGAAATTTCTGCAATTTTGCCCCAAAATGAGGGAAATTTCTGCCTTTTTGCCCCCAAATAAGAAAAATATCAGCCTTTTTATCTCAAAATAAGGGAAATTTCTGCATTTTTGCCCCAAAATAAGTGAAATTTCTGCTATTTTTCTGAAATAAGTGAAATTTCTGCAATTTTGCCCCAAAATAAGTGAAAATTCTGAGTTTTGCCCCAAAATAAGGAGAATTTCTGTCTTTTTGCCCCACAATTAGGGGAATTTCTGCAATTGTGCTCCAAAATACGAGGAATTTCTGCCTTTTTGCCCGAAAACAAGAAGAATGCATACCTTTTTGCCATAAAAAAGGAAAATTTCTTCATTTTTGCTCCAAAATAAGGGGACTTTCTGCTCTTTTGTCTCTTAATAAGTGGAATTTCTGTCTTTTTCCCCCAAAACAAAGGGAATTTCCATCTTTTTTGCCTCAAAATAACGAAAATTTCTGACTTATTACCCTGAAGTAAGTGAAATTTCTGCAATTATGCCCCAAAATAAGGGAAATTTATGCCTTTTTACCCCCAAATAATGGGAATTTCAGCATTTTTACCTCAAAATAAAAGGAACTTCTGCATTTTTGCCACAAAATATTTGGAATTTCTGCCTTTTTGCTCCAAAATAAGAAAAACTTCTGCCTTTTTTCCTGAAATAAGTGAGATTTCTGCAATTTTGCCCCAAAATAAGGGAAATTTCTGCATTTTTGCCTCCAAATAAAGGGAATTTCAGCATTTTTACCTCAAAATAAGGGGAATTTCTGCACTTTTGCCCTAAAATATGGGAAATTTCTGCCTTTTTGTCCCAAAATAAGAAAAATTTCTGCAATTTTGTATCAAAATAAAAAAATTTCTGCCTTTTTGCCCCAAAATAAGTGAAATTTCTGCTTTTTTTTCTGAAATAAGTGAAATTTCTGCAATTTTGCCCCAAAATAAGTGAAAATTCTGAGTTTTGCCCCAAAATAAGGGAAATTTCTGGAATTTTGCCCCAAAATAAGTGGAATTTCTGAGTTTTGCCCCAAAAAAAGGAAAATTTCTGTCTTTTTGCCCCAACATATAGGGAATTTCTGCCTTTTTGCCCCACAATTAGGGGAATTTCTGCAATTGTGCTCCAAAATACGGGGAATTTCTGCCTTTTTGCCCGAAAACAAGAAGAATGCATACCTTTTTGCCATAAAAAAGGAAAATTTCTTCATTTTTGCTCCAAAGTATGGGGAATTTCTGCTTTTTTGCCTCTTAATAAGTCGAATTTATGTCTTTTTTCCCCAAAACAAAGAGAATTTCCATCTTTTTTGCCCCAAAATAAAGAAAATTTCTGACTTATTACCCTGAAGTAAGTGGAATTTCTGCAATTTTGCCCCAAAATAAGGGAAATTTATGCCTTTTTGCCTCCAAATAAGGGGAATTTCAGCATTTTTACCTCAAAATAAGGGGAATTTCTGCATTTTTGCCACAAAATATTTGGAATTTCTGCCTTTTTGCTCCAAAATAAGGAAAACTTCTGCCTTTTTTCCTGAAATAAGTGAAATTTCTGCAATTTTGCCCCAAAATAAGTGAAATTTCTGCAATTTTGTCCCAAAATAAGTGAAATTTCTGAAATTTGGCCCAAAATAAGGGAAATTTCTGGAATTTTGCCCCAAAATAATTGAAATTTCTGAGTTTTGCCCCAAAATAAGGGGAATTTCTGCCTTTTTGCCCCCAAATAATAGGAATTTCAGCTTTTATACCACAAAATAAGGGGAATTTCTGCATTTTTGCCCCAAAATATGGGAAATTTCGGCGTTTTTGCCCCAAAATAAGAACAATTTCTGCAATTTTGTACCAAAATAAAAGAAATTTCTGACTTTTTGCCCCCAAAAAGAAAAGTTCTCCTTTTTTTACTGACATAAGTGAAATTTCTGCAATTTTGCCCCAAAATAAGTGAAATTTCTGCAATTTTGCCCCAAAATAAGGGAAATTTCTGGAATTTTGCCCCATAACAAGTGGAATTTCTGAGTTTTGCCCCAAAATAAAGAAAATTTCTGTCTTTTTGCCCTAACATACAGGGAATTTCTGCCTTTTGCCCCACAATTCGGGGAATTTCTGCAATTTTGCTTCAAAATTCAGGGAATTTCTGCCTTTTTGACCGAAAATAAGAAGATGAATAACTTTTTGCCATAAAAAAGGGAAATTTCTTCATTTTTCTCCAAAATAAGGGGAATTTCTGATTTTTTGCCTCTAAATAAGTGGAATTTTTGTCTTTTTCCCCCAAAACAAAGGGAATTTCTGTCTTTTTTGCCCCAAAATAAGGAAAATTTCAGAATTATTACCATGAAATAAGTGAAATTTCTGCAATTTTGCTCCAAAATAATTGAAATTTCTGAGTTTTGCCCCAAAATAAGAGGAATTTCTGGATTTTTGTCCCCAAATAAGGGGAATTTCAGCATTTTTACCTCAAAATAAGGGGAATTTCTGCAATTTTGCCCCAAAATATGGGAAATTTCTGCCTTTTTGCCCCAAAATAAGAACAAATTCTGCAATTTTGTACAAAAATAAAAGAAATTTCTGACTTTTTGCCCCAAAAAGAAAATTTCTGCTTTTTTTTTCTGAAATAAGTGAAATTTCTGCAATTTTGCCCCAAAATAAGTGAAATTTCTGAGTTTTGCCCCAAAATAAAGAGAATTTCTGTCTTTTTGCCCCAACATATAGGGAATTTCTGTCTTTTTGCCCCACAATTAGGGGAATTTCTGCAATTTTGCTCCAAAACAGGGGGAATTTCTGCCTTTTTGAACGAAAACAGGAAGAATGCATACCTTTTTGCCATAAAAAAGGGAAATTTCTTAATTTTTGCTCCAAAATAAGGGGAATTACTGCTTTTTTTGCCTCTTAATAAGTGGAATTTCTGTGTTTTTCCCCCAAAACAAAGGGAATTTCTGTTTTTTTTGCCCCAAAATACGGAAAATTTCTGACTTATTACCCTGAAGTAAGTGAAATTTCTGCAATTTTGCCAGAAAATGAGGGAAATTTCTGCCTTTTTGCCCCCAAATAAGGAAAATATCAGCCTTTTAACCTCAAAATAAGGGAAATTTCTGCATTTTTGCCCCAAAATATGGGAAATTTCTGCCTTTTTACCCAAAATAAGAACAAATTCTGCAATTTTGTACAAAAATAAAAGAAATTTCTGACTTTTTGCCCCAAAAAGAAAATTTCTGCTTTTTTTTTCCTGAAATAAGTGAAATTTCTGCAATTTTGCCCCAAAATATGTGAAATTTCTGCTATTTTGCCCCAAAATAATGGAAATTTTTGCAATTTTGCCACAAAATAAGTGAAATGTCTGAGTTTTGCCCCAAAATAAGAGGAATTTCTGTTTTTGCCCCAACATATAGGGAATTTCTGCCTTTTTGCCCCACAATTAGGGGAATATCTGCAATTTTGCTCCAAAATACGGAAATTTTCTGCCTTTTTGCCTGAAAATAAGAAGAATGCATATCTTTTTGCCATAAAAAAGGAAAATTTCTTCATTTTTGCTCCAAAATAAGGGGAATTTCTGCTTTTTTGGATCTAAATATGTGGAATTTCTGTTTTTTTCCCCCAAAACGAAAGGAATTTCTGTCTTTTTTGCCCCAAAATAAGGAAAATTTCTGACTTATTACCCTGAAATAAGTGAAATTTCTGCAATTTTGCCCCAAAATGAGGAAAATTTCTGCCTTTTTGCCCCCAAATAAGGGGATTTTCAGCCTTTTTATCTCAAAATAATAGGAATTTCTGCATTTTTGCCCCAAAATATGGGAAATTTCTGCCTTTTTGCCCCAAAATAAGAACAATTTCTGCAATTTTGTAACAAAATAAAAGAAATTTCTGCCTTTTTGCCCCAAAATAAGAAAATTTCTGCTTTTTTTTCTGAAATAAGTGAAATTTCTGCAATTTTGCCCTAAAATAAGTGAAATTTCTGAGTTTTGCCCCAAAATAAGGAGAATTTCTGTCTTTTTGCCCCAACATATAGGGAATTTCTGCCTTTTTGGCCCACAATTAGGGGGATTTTTGCAATTTTGCTCCAAAAAACAAGGAATTTCTGTCTTTTTGCCCGAAAATAAGAAGAATGCATACCTTTTTGCCATAGAAAAGGGAAATTTCTTCATTTTTGCTCCAAAATAAGGGGAATTTCTGCTTTTTGCTTCTAAATAAGTGGAATTTCTGTCTTTTTTCCCAAAACAAAGGGAATTTCTGTCTTTTTGCACCAAAATATAGATAATTTCTGACTTATTAATCTGAAATAAGTGAAATTTCTGCAATTTTGCCCCAAAATAAGGGAAATTTCTGCATTTTTTGCCCCCAAATAAGGGGAATTTCAGCCTTTTTACCTCAAAATAAGGGGAATTTCTGCATTTTTGCCCCAAAATATTGGAAATGTCTGCCTTTTTGCCCCAAAATAAGGAAAATTTCTGCAATTTTGTACCAAAATAAAAGAAATATCTGCCTTTTTGCCCCAAAATTAGAAAATTTCTGCTTTTTTTTCGGAAATAAGTGAAATTTCTGCAATTTTGCCCCAAAATAATTGAAATTTCTAAGTTTTGCCCCAAAATAAAAGAAATTTCTGCCTTTTTGCCCCCAAATAAGAGGAATTTCAGCATTTTTACCTTAAAATAAGGGGAATTTTTGCATTTTTGTCCCAAAATATGAGAAATTTCTGCCTATTTCCCAAAATAAGAAAAATTTCTGCAATTTTGTACCAAAAGAAAAGAAATTTCTGCCTTTTTGCCCCAAAATAAGAAAATTTCTGCTTTTTTTTCTGAAATAAGTGAAATTTCTGCAATTTTGCCCCAAAATATGTGAAATTTCTGCTATTTTGCCCCAAAATAATGAAAATTTTTGCAATTTTGCCACAAAATAAGTGAAATGTCTGAGTTTTGCCCCAAAATAAGAGGAATTTCTGTTTTTGCCCCAACATATAGGGAATTTCTGCCTTTTTGCCCCACAATTAGGGGAATATCTGCAATTTTGCTCCAAAATACGGGGATTTTCTGCCTTTTTGCCTGAAAATAAGAAGAATGCATATCTTTTTGCCATAAAAAAGGAAAGTTTCTTCATTTTTGCTCCAAAATAAGGGGAATTTCTGCTTTTTTGGATCTAAATATGTGGAATTTCTGTTTTGTTCCCCCAAAACGAAAGGAATTTCTGTCTTTTTTGCCCCAAAATAAGGAAAATTTCTGACTTATTACCCTGAAATAAGTGAAATTTCTGCAATTTTGCCCCAAAATGAGGAAAATTTCTGCCTTTTTGCCCCCAAATAAGGGGATTTTCAGCCTTTTTATCTCAAAATAATAGGAATTTCTGCATTTTTGCCCCAAAATATGGGAAATTTCTGCCTTTTTGCCCCAAAATAAAAACAATTTCTGCAATTTTGTACCAAAATAAAAGAAATTTCTGCCTTTTTGACCCAAAATAAGAAAATTTCTGCTTTTTTTTCTGAAATAAGTGAAATTTCTGCAATTTTGCCCTAAAATAAGTGAAATTTCTGAGTTTTGCCCCAAAATAAGGAGAATTTCTGTCTTTTTGCCCCAACATATAGGGAATTTCTGCCTTTTTGGCCCACAATTAGGGGGATTTTTGCAATTTTGCTCCAAAAAACGGGGAATTTCTGTCTTTTTGCCCGAAAATAAGAAGAATGCATACCTTTTTGCCATAGAAAAGGGAAATTTCTTCATTTTTGCTCCAAAATAAGGGGAATTTCTGCTTTTTGCTTCTAAATAAGTGGAATTTCTGTCTTTTTTCCCAAAACAAAGGGAATTTCTGTCTTTTTGCACCAAAATATAGATAATTTCTGACTTATTAATCTGAAATAAGTGAAATTTCTGCAATTTTGCCCCAAAATAAGGGAAATTTCTGCATTTTTTGCCCCCAAATAAGGGGAATTTCAGCCTTTTTACCTCAAAATAAGGGGAATTTCTGCATTTTTGCCCCAAAATATTGGAAATGTCTGCCTTTTTGCCCCAAAATAAGGAAAATTTCTGCAATTTTGTACCAAAATAAAAGAAATATCTGCCTTTTTGCCCCAAAATTAGAAAATTTCTGCTTTTTTTTCGGAAATAAGTGAAATTTCTGCAATTTTGCCCCAAAATAATTGAAATTTCTAAGTTTTGCCCCAAAATAAAAGAAATTTCTGCCTTTTTGCCCCCAAATAAGAGGAATTTCAGCATTTTTACCTTAAAATAAGGGGAATTTTTGCATTTTTGTCCCAAAATATGAGAAATTTCTGCCTATTTCCCAAAATAAGAAAAATTTCTGCAATTTTGTACCAAAAGAAAAGAAATTTCTGCCTTTTTGCCCCAAAATAAGAAAATTTCTGCTTTTTTTTCTGAAATAAGTGAAATTTCTGCAATTTTGCCCTAAAATAAGTGAAATTTCTGAGTTTTGCCCCAAAATAAGGAGAATTTCTGTCTTTTTGCCCCAACATATAGGGAATTTCTGCCTTTTTGGCCCACAATTAGGGGGATTTTTGCAATTTTGCTCCAAAAAATGGGGAATTTCTGTCTTTTTGCCCGAAAATAAGAAGAATGCATACCTTTTTGCCATAGAAAAGGGAAATTTCTTCATTTTTGCTCCAAAATAAGGGGAATTTCTGCTTTTTGCTTCTAAATAAGTGGAATTTCTGTCTTTTTTCCCAAAACAAAGGGAATTTCTGTCTTTTTGCACCAAAATATAGATAATTTCTGACTTATTAATCTGAAATAAGTGAAATTTCTGCAATTTTGCCCCAAAATAAGGGAAATTTCTGCATTTTTTGCCCCCAAATAAGGGGAATTTCAGCCTTTTTACCTCAAAATAAGGGGAATTTCTGCATTTTTGCCCCAAAATATTGGAAATGTCTGCCTTTTTGCCCCAAAATAAGGAAAATTTCTGCAATTTTGTACCAAAATAAAAGAAATATCTGCCTTTTTGCCCCAAAATTAGAAAATTTCTGCTTTTTTTTCGGAAATAAGTGAAATTTCTGCAATTTTGCCCCAAAATAATTGAAATTTCTAAGTTTTGCCCCAAAATAAAAGAAATTTCTGCCTTTTTGCCCCCAAATAAGAGGAATTTCAGCATTTTTACCTTAAAATAAGGGGAATTTTTGCATTTTTGTCCCAAAATATGAGAAATTTCTGCCTATTTCCCAAAATAAGAAAAATTTCTGCAATTTTGTACCAAAAGAAAAGAAATTTCTGCCTTTTTGCCCCAAAATAAGAAAATTTCTGCTTTTTTTCTGAAATAAGTGAAATTTCTGCAATTTTGCCCCAAAATAAGTAAAATTTCTGAGTTTTGTTCCAAAATAAAGAGAATTTCTGTCTTTTTGCCCCAACATATAGGGAATTTCTGTCTTTTTGCCCCACAATTATAGAAATTTCTGCAATTTTGCTTTAAAACAGGGGGAATTTCTGCCTTTTTGCCCGAAAACAAGAAGAATGTATACCTTTTTGCCATAAAAAAAGGAAATTTCTTAATTTTTGCTCCAAAATAAGGGGAATTTCTGCTTTTTTGCCTCTTAATAAGTGGAATTTCTGTCTTTTTCCCCAAAACAATGGGAATTTCTTTATTTTTTGCCCCAAAATACGGAAAATTTCTGACTTATTACCCTGACGTTAATGAAATTTCTGCAATTTTGCCCCAAAATGAGGGAAATTTCTGCCTTTTTGCCCCTAAATAAGGAAAATATCAGCCTTTTTACCTCAAAATAAGGGAAATTTCTGCATTTTTGCCCCAAAATATGTGAAATTTCTGCAATTTTGCCTTAAAATAAGGGAAATTTCTTCAATTTTGCCACAAAATAAGTGAAATTTCTGAGTTTGCCCCAAAATAAGAGGAATTTCTGTTTTTGCCCCAACATATAGGGAATTTCTGCCTTTTTGGCCCACAATTAGGGGATTTTCTGCAATTTTGCTCCAAAATACGGGGATTTTCTGCCTTTTTGCCCGAAAATAACAAGAATGCATATTTTTTTGCCATAAAAAAGAGAATTTACTTCATTTTTGCTCCAAAATAAGGGGAATTTCTGCTTTTTTGGCTCTAAATATGTGGAATTTCTGTTTTTTCCCCCAAAACAAAGGGAATTTCTGTCTTTTTTGCCCCAAAATAAGGAAAATTTCTGACTCATTACCCTTAAATAAGTGAAATTTCTGCAATTTTGCCCCAAAATGAGGAAAATTTCTGCCTTTTTGCCCCCAAATAAGGGGAATTTCAGCCTTTTTATCTCAAAATAATAGGAATTTCTGCATTTTTGCCCCAAAATATGAAAAATTTCTGCCTTTTTGCCCCAAAATAAGAACAATTTCTGCAATTTTGTACCAAAAGAAAAGAAATTTCTGCCTTTTTGCCCCAAAATAAGAAAATTTCTGCCTTTTTTTTGAAATAAGTGAAATTTCTGCAATTTTGCCCTAAAATAAGTGAAATTTCTGAGTTTTGCCCCAAAATAAGGAGAATTTCTGTCTTTTTGCCCCAACATATAGGGAATTTCTGCCTTTTTGGCCCACAATTACGGGAATTTCTGCAATTTCGCTCCAAAAAACGGGTAATTTCTGTCCTTTTGCCCGAAAATAAGAAGAATGCATACCTTTTTGCCATAGAAAAGGGAAATTTCTTCATTTTTGCTCTAAAATAATGGAAATTTCTGCTTTTTGCCTCTAAATAAGTGGAATTTCTGTCTTTTTTCCCAAAACAAAGGAAATTTCTGTCTTTTTGCACCAAAATAAAGATAATTTCTGACTTATTATTCTGAAATAAGTGAAATTTCTGCAATTTTGCCCCAAAATAAGGGAAATTTTTGCATTTTTTGCCCCCAAATAAGGGGAATTTCAGACTTTTTACCTCAAAATAAGGGGAATTTCTGCATTTTTGCCACAAAATATTTGGAATTTCTGCCTTTTTGCCCCAAAATAAGGAAAACTTCTGCCTTGTTTCCTGAAATAAGTAAAATTTCTGCAATTTTGCCTTAAAATAAGTGAAATTTCTGCAATTTTGCCCCAAAATAAGTGAAATTTCTGCAATTTTGCCCCAAAATAAGGGAAATTTCTGGAATTTTGCCCCATAACAAGTGGAATTTCTGAGTTTTGCCCCAAAATAAAGAGAATTTCTGTCTTTTTACCCTAACATACAGGGAATTTCTGCCTTTTTGCCCCACAATTAGGGGAATTTCTGCAATTTTGCTTCAAAATTCAGGGAATTTCTGCCTTTTTGCCCGAAAATAAGAAGATGAATACCTTTTTGCCATAAAAAAGGGAAATTTCTTCATTTTTCTTCAAAATAAGGGGAATTTCTGATTTTTTGCCTCTAAATAAGTGGAATTTCTGTCTTTTTCCCCCAAAACAAAGGGAATTTCTGTCTTTTTTGCCCCAAAATAAAAAAAAAATTTCAGACTTATTACCCTGAAATAAGTGAAATTTCTGCAATTTCGCTCCAAAATAATTGAAATTTCTGAGTTTTGCCCCAAAATAAGGGGAATTTTTGGATTTTTGTCCCCAAATAAGGGGAATTTCAGCATTTTTACCTCAAAATAAGGGGAATTTCTGCAATTTTGCCCCAAAATATGGGAAATTTCTGCCTTTTTGCCCCAAAATAAAAACAAATTCTGCAATTTTGTACCTAAATAAAAGAAATTTCTGACTTTTTTTCCCAAAAAAGAAAATTTCTGCTATTTTCTTCTGAAATAAGTGAAATTTCTGCAATTTTGCCCCAAAATATGTGAAATTTCTGCAATTTTGCCCCAAAATATGTGAAATTTCTGCAATTTTGCCCCAAAATAAGAAAAATTTCTGCAATTTTGCCCCAAAATAAGTGAAATTTCTGAGTTTTGCCCCTAAATAAGGAGAATTTCTGTTTTTGCTCCAACATATAGGGAATTTCTGCCTTTTTGCCCCACAATTAGGGGAATATCTGCAATTTTGCTCCAAAATACGGGGAATTTCTGCCTTTTTGCCCGAAAATAAGAAGAATGCATACCTTTTTGCCATAAAAAAAAGAAATTTCTTCATTTTTGCTCCAAAATAAAGGGAATTTCTGCTTTTTTGCCTCTACATAAGTGGAATTTCTGTCTTTTTCCCCCAAAACAAAGGGAATTCCTGTCTTTTTGCCCCAAAATAAGAAAAATTTCTGACTTATTACCCTGAAATAAGTGAAATTTCTGCAATTTTGCCCCAAAATGAGGGAAATTTCTGCCTTCTTGCTCCCAAAGAAGAAAATATCAGCCTTTTTACCTCAAAATAAGGGAAATTTCTGCATTTTTGCCCCAAAATAATGGGACATTTCTGCCCTTTTGCCCCAAAATAAGAACAAATTCTGCAATTTTGTACCTAAATAAAAGAAATTTCTGACTTTTTGACCTAAAAAGAAAATTTCTGCTTTTTTTTCTGAAATAAGTGAAATTTCTGCAATTTTGCCCAAAAATATGTGAAATTTCTGCAATTTTGCCTTAAAATAAGGGAAATTTCTGCATTTTTTGCCCCCAAATAAGGGGAATTTCCGCCTTTTTACCTCAAAATATGGGGAATTTCTGGATTTTTGCTCCAAAATATGGGAAATGTCTGCCTTTTTGCCCCAAAATAAGGAAAATTTCTGCAATTTTGTACCAAAATAAAAGAAATATCTGCCTTTTTGCCCCAAAATTAGAAAATTTCTGCTTTTTTTTCGGAAATAAGTGAAATTTCTGCAATTTTGCCCCAAAATAAATGAAATTTCTAAGTTTTGCCCCAAAATAAGGGAAATTTCTGCTTTTTTGCCCCCAAATAAGAAGAAGTTCAGCATTTTTACCTTAAAATAAGGGGAATTTCTGCATTTTTGCCCCAAAATATGAGAAATTTCTGCCTTTTTCCCATAATAAGAAAAATTTCTGCAATTTTGTACAAAAATAAAAGAAATTTCTGCCTTTTTGCCCCAAAATAAGAAAATTTCTGCTTTTTTTTCTGAAATCAGTGAAATTTCTGCAATTTTGCCCCAAAATAAGTGAAATTTCGGAGTTTTGCCCCAAAATAAGGAGAATTTCTGTCTTTTTGCCCCAACATATAGGGAATTTCTGCCTTTTTGCCCCACAATTAGGGGAATTTCTGCAATTTTGCTCCAAAACAGAAGGAATTTCTGCCTTTTTGCCCGAAAACAAGAAGAATGCATACCTTTTTGCCATAAAAAATAGAAATTTCTTAATTTTTGCTCCAAAATAAGGGGAATTTCTGCTTTTTTGCCTCTTAATAAGTGGAATTTCTGTCTTTTTTCCCCAAAACAAAGGGAATTTCTGTCTTTTTTGCCCCAAAATACGGAAAATTTCTGACTTATTACCCTGAAGTAAATGAAATTTCTGCAATTTTGCCCCAAAATGAGGGAAATTTCTGCCTTTTTGCCCCCAAATAAGAAAAATATCAGCCTTTTTATCTCAAAATAAGGGAAATTTCTGCATTTTTGCCCCAAAATAAGTGAAATTTCTGCTATTTTTCTGAAATAAGTGAAATTTCTGCAATTTTGCCCCAAAATAAGTGAAAATTCTGAGTTTTGCCCCAAAATAAGGAGAATTTCTGTCTTTTTGCCCCACAATTAGGGGAATTTCTGCAATTGTGCTCCAAAATACGAGGAATTTCTGCCTTTTTGCCCGAAAACAAGAAGAATGCATACCTTTTTTCCATAAAAAAGGAAAATTTCTTCATTTTTGCTCCAAAATAAGGGGACTTTCTGCTCTTTTGCCTCTTAATAAGTGGAATTTCTGTCTTTTTCCCCCAAAACAAAGGGAATTTCCATCTTTTTTGCCTCAAAATAAGGAAAATTTCTGACTTATTACCCTGAAGTAAGTGAAATTTCTGCAATTTTGCCCCAAAATAAGGGAAATTTATGCCTTTTTACCCCCAAATAAGGGGAATTTCAGCATTTTTACCTCAAAATAAAAGGAACTTCTGCATTTTTGCCACAAAATATTTGGAATTTCTGCCTTTTTGCTCCAAAATAAGAAAAACTTCTGCCTTTTTTCCTGAAATAAGTGAGATTTCTGCAATTTTGCCCCAAAATAAGGGAAATTTCTGCATTTTTGCCTCCAAATAAAGGGAATTTCAGCATTTTTACCTCAAAATAAGGGGAATTTCTGCACTTTTGCCCTAAAATATGGGAAATTTCTGCCTTTTTGTCCCAAAATAAGAAAAATTTCTGCAATTTTGTATCAAAATAAAAAAATTTCTGCCTTTTTGCCCCAAAATAAGTGAAATTTCTGCTTTTTTTTCTGAAATAAGTGAAATTTCTGCAATTTTGCCCCAAAATAAGTGAAAATTCTGAGTTTTGCCCCAAAGTAAGGGAAATTTCTGGAATTTTGCCCCAAAATAAGTGGAATTTCTGAGTTTTGCCCCAAAAAAAGGAAAATTTCTGTCTTTTTGCCCCAACATATAGGGAATTTCTGCCTTTTTGCCCCACAATTAGGGGAATTTCTGCAATTGTGCTCCAAAATACGGGGAATTTCTGCCTTTTTGCCCGAAAACAAGAAGAATGCATACCTTTTTGCCATAAAAAAGGAAAATTTCTTCATTTTTGCTCCAAAGTATGGGGAATTTCTGCTTTTTTGCCTCTTAATAAGTCGAATTTATGTCTTTTTTCCCCAAAACAAAGAGAATTTCCATCTTTTTTGCCCCAAAATAAAGAAAATTTCTGACTTATTACCCTGAAGTAAGTGGAATTTCTGCAATTTTGCCCCAAAATAAGGGAAATTTATGCATTTTTGCCTCCAAATAAGGGGAATTTCAGCATTTTTACCTCAAAATAAGGGGAATTTCTGCATTTTTGCCACAAAATATTTGGAATTTCTGCCTTTTTGCTCCAAAATAAGGAAAACTTCTGCCTTTTTTCCTGAAATAAGTGAAATTTCTGCAATTTTGCCCCAAAATAAGTGAAATTTCTGCAATTTTGTCCCAAAATAAGTGAAATTTCTGAAATTTGGCCCAAAATAAGGGAAATTTCTGGAATTTTGCCCCAAAATAATTGAAATTTCTGAGTTTTGCCCCAAAATAAGGGGAATTTCTGCCTTTTTGCCCCCAAATAATAGGAATTTCAGCTTTTATACCACAAAATAAGGGGAATTTCTGCATTTTTGCCCCAAAATATGGGAAATTTCTGCGTTTTTGCCCCAAAATAAGAACAATTTCTGCAATTTTGTACCAAAATAAAAGAAATTTCTGACTTTTTGCCCCAAAAAAGAAAAGTTCTCCTTTTTTTTACTGACATAAATGAAATTTCTGCAATTTTGCCCCAAAATAAGTGAAATTTCTGCAATTTTGCCCCAAAATAAGGGAAATTTCTGGAATTTTGCCTTAAAACAAGTGGAATTTCTGAGTTTTGCCCCAAAATAAAGAAAATTTCTGTCTTTTTGCCCTAACATACAGGGAATTTCTGCCTTTTGCCCCACAATTCGGGGAATTTCTGCAATTTTGCTTCAAAATTCAGGGAATTTCTGCCTTTTTGACCGAAAATAAGAAGATGAATAACTTTTTGACATAAAAAAGGGAAATTTCTTCATTTTTCTCCAAAATAAGGGGAATTTCTGATTTTTTGCCTCTAAATAAGTGGAATTTTTGTCTTTTTCCCCCAAAACAAAGGGAATTTCTGTCTTTTTTGCCCCAAAATAAGGAAAATTTCAGAATTATTACCATGAAATAAGTGAAATTTCTGCAATTTTGCTCCAAAATAATTGAAATTTCTGAGTTTTGCCCCAAAATAAGAGGAATTTCTGGATTTTTGTCCCCAAATAAGGGGAATTTCAGCATTTTTACCTCAAAATAAGGGGAATTTCTGCAATTTTGCCCCAAAATATGGGAAATTTCTGCCTTTTTGCCCCAAAATAAGAACAAATTCTGCAATTTTGTACAAAAATAAAAGAAATTTCTGACTTTTTGCCCCAAAAAGAAAATTTCTGCTTTTTTTTCTGAAATAAGTGAAATTTCTGCAATTTTGCCCCAAAATAAGTGAAATTTCTGAGTTTTGCCCCAAAATAAAGAGAATTTCTGTCTTTTTGCCCCAACATATAGGGAATTTCTGTCTTTTTGCCCCACAATTAGGGGAATTTCTGCAATTTTGCTCCAAAACAGGGGGAATTTCTGCCTTTTTGAACGAAAACAGGAAGAATGCATACCTTTTTGCCATAAAAAAGGGAAATTTCTTAATTTTTGCTCCAAAATAAGGGGAATTACTGCTTTTTTTGCCTCTTAATAAGTGGAATTTCTGTCTTTTTCCCCCAAAACAAAGGGAATTTCTGTTTTTTTTGCCCCAAAATACGGAAAATTTCTGACTTATTACCCTGAAGTAAGTGAAATTTCTGCAATTTTGCCAGAAAATGAGGGAAATTTCTGCCTTTTTGCCCCCAAATAAGGAAAATATCAGCCTTTTAACCTCAAAATAAGGGAAATTTCTGCATTTTTGCCCCAAAATATGGGAAATTTCTGCCTTTTTACCCAAAATAAGAACAAATTCTGCAATTTTGTACAAAAATAAAAGAAATTTCTGACTTTTTGCCCCAAAAAGAAAATTTCTGCTTTTTTTTCCTGAAATAAGTGAAATTTCTGCAATTTTGCCCCAAAATATGTGAAATTTCTGCTATTTTGCCCAAAAAAAATAATGGAAATTTTTGCAATTTTGCCACAAAATAAGTGAAATGTCTGAGTTTTGACCCAAAATAAGAGGAATTTCTGTTTTTGCCCCAACATATAGGGAATTTCTGCCTTTTTGCCCCACAATTAGGGGAATATCTGCAATTTTGCTCCAAAATACGGGGATTTTCTGCCTTTATGCCTGAAAATAAGAAGAATGCATATCTTTTTGCCATAAAAAAGGAAAGTTTCTTCATTTTTGCTCCAAAATAAGGGGAATTTCTGCTTTTTTGGATCTAAATATGTGGAATTTCTGTTTTTTTCCCCCAAAACGAAAGGAATTTCTGTCTTTTTTGCCCCAAAATAAGGAAAATTTCTGACTTATTACCCTGAAATAAGTGAAATTTCTGCAATTTTGCCCCAAAATATGTGAAATTTCTGCTATTTTGCCCCAAAATAATGGAAATTTTTGCAATTTTGCCACAAAATAAGTGAAATGTCTGAGTTTTGACCCAAAATAAGAGGAATTTCTGTTTTTGCCCAAACATATAGGGAATTTCTGCCTTTTTGCCCCACAATTAGGGGAATATCTGCAATTTTGCTCCAAAATACGGGGATTTTCTGCCTTTATGCCTGAAAATAAGAAGAATGCATATCTTTTTGCCATAAAAAAGGAAAGTTTCTTCATTTTTGCTCCAAAATAAGGGGAATTTCTGCTTTTTTGGATCTAAATATGTGGAATTTCTGTTTTTTTCCCCCAAAACGAAAGGAATTTCTGTCTTTTTTGCCCCAAAATAAGGAAAATTTCTGACTTATTACCCTGAAATAAGTGAAATTTCTGCAATTTTGCCCCAAAATGAGGAAAATTTCTGCCTTTTTGCCCCCAAATAAGGGGAATTTCAGCCTTTTTATCTCAAAATAATAGGAATTTCTGCATTTTTGCCCCAAAATATGGGAAATTTCTGCCTTTTTGCCCCAAAATAAGAACAATTTCTGCAATTTTGTACCAAAATAAAAGAAATTTCTGCCTTTTTGCCCCAAAATAAGAAAATTTCTGCTTTTTTTTCTGAAATAAGTGAAATTTCTGCAATTTTGCCCTAAAATAAGTGAAATTTCTGAGTTTTGCCCCAAAATAAGGAGAATTTCTGTCTTTTTGCCCCAACATATAGGGAATTTCTGCCTTTTTGGCCCACAATTAGGGGGATTTTTGCAATTTTGCTCCAAAAACGGGGAATTTCTGTCTTTTTGCCCGAAAATAAGAAGAATGCATACCTTTTTGCCATAGAAAAGGGAAATTTCTTCATTTTTGCTCCAAAATAAGGGGAATTTCTGCTTTTTGCTTCTAAATAAGTGGAATTTCTGTCTTTTTTCCCAAAACAAAAGGAATTTCTGTCTTTTTGCACCAAAATATAGATAATTTCTGACTTATTAATCTGAAATAAGTGAAATTTCTGCAATTTTGCCCCAAAATAAGGGAAATTTCTGCATTTTTTGCCCCCAAATAAGGGGAATTTCAGCCTTTTTACCTCAAAATAAGGGGAATTTCTGCATTTTTGCCCCAAAATATTGGAAATGTCTGCCTTTTTGCCCCAAAATAAGGAAAATTTCTGCAATTTTGTACCAAAATAAAAGAAATATCTGCCTTTTTGCCCCAAAATTAGAAAATTTCTGCTTTTTTTCGGAAATATGTGAAATTTCTGCAATTTTGCCCCAAAATAATTGAAATTTCTAAGTTTTGCCCCAAAATAAAAGAAATTTCTGCCTTTTTGCCCCCAAATAAGAGGAATTTCAGCATTTTTACCTTAAAATAAGGGGAATTTTTGCATTTTTGTCCCAAAATATGAGAAATTTCTGCCTATTTCCCAAAATAAGAAAAATTTCTGCAATTTTGTACCAAAAGAAAAGAAATTTCTGCCTTTTTGCCCCAAAATAAGAAAATTTCTGCTTTTTTTCTGAAATAAGTGAAATTTCTGCAATTTTGCCCCAAAATAAGTAAAATTTCTGAGTTTTGTTCCAAAATAAAGAGAATTTCTGTTTTTTTGCCCCAACATATAGGGAATTTCTGTCTTTTTGCCCCACAATTATAGAAATTTCTGCAATTTTGCTTTAAAACAGGGGGAATTTCTGAATTTTGCCCGAAAACAAGAAGAATGTATACCTTTTTGCCATAAAAAAAGGAAATTTCTTAATTTTTGCTCCAAAATAAGGGGAATTTCTGCTTTTTTGCCTCTTAATAAGTGGAATTTCTGTCTTTTTCCCCAAAACAATGGGAATTTCTTTATTTTTTGCCCCAAAATACGGAAAATTTCTGACTTATTACCCTGACGTTAATGAAATTTCTGCAATTTTGCCCCAAAATGAGGGAAATTTCTGCCTTTTTGCCCCTAAATAAGGAAAATATCAGCCTTTTTACCTCAAAATAAGGGAAATTTCTGCATTTTTGCCCCAAAATATGTGAAATTTCTGCAATTTTGCCTTAAAATAAGGGAAATTTCTGCAATTTTGCCACAAAATAAGTGAAATTTCTGAGTTTTGCCCCAAAATAAGAGGAATTTCTGTTTTTGCCCCAACATATAGGGAATTTCTGCCTTTTTGGCCCACAATTAGGGGATTTTCTGCAATTTTGCTCCAAAATACGGGGATTTTTTGCCTTTTTGCCCGAAAATAACAAGAATGCATATCTTTTTGCCATAAAAAAGAGAATTTACTTCATTTTTGCTCCAAAATAAGGGGAATTTCTGCTTTTTTGGCTCTAAATATGTGGAATTTCTGTTTTTTTCCCCCAAAACAAAGGGAATTTCTGTCTTTTTTGCCCCAAAATAAGGAAAATTTCTGACTCATTACCCTGAAATAAGTGAAATTTCTGCAATTTTGCCAGAAAATGAGGGAAATTTCTGCCTTTTTGCCCCCAATTAAGGAAAATATCAGCCTTTTAACCTCAAAATAAGGGAAATTTCTGCATTTTTGCCCCAAAATATGGGAAATTTCTGCTTTTTTGCCCCAAAATAAGAACAATTTCTGCAATTTTGTACCAAAATAAAAGAAATTTCTGCCTTTTTGCCCCAAAATAAGAAAATTTCTGCTTTTTTTCTGAAATAAGTGAAATTTCTGCAATTTTGCCCTAAAATAAGTGAAATTTCTGAGTTTTGCCCCAAAATAAGGAGAATTTCTGTCTTTTTGCCCCAACATATAGGGAATTTCTGCCTTTTTGGCCCACAATTACGGGAATTTCTGCAATTTCGCTCCAAAAAACGGGTAATTTCTGTCCTTTTGCCCGAAAATAAGAAGAATGCATACCTTTTTGCCATAGAAAAGGGAAATTTCTTCATTTTTGCTCTAAAATAATGGAAATTTCTGCTTTTTGCCTCTAAATAAGTGGAATTTCTGTCTTTTTTCCCAAAACAAAGGAAATTTCTGTCTTTTTGCACCAAAATAAAGATAATTTCTGACTTATTATTCTGAAATAAGTGAAATTTCTGCAATTTTGCCCCAAAATAAGGGAAATTTTTGCATTTTTTGCCCCCAAATAAGGGGAATTTCAGACTTTTTACCTCAAAATAAGGGGAATTTCTGCATTTTTGCCACAAAATATTTGGAATTTCTGCCTTTTTGCCCCAAAATAAGGAAAACTTCTGCCTTGTTTCCTGAAATAAGTAAAATTTCTGCAATTTTGCCTTAAAATAAGTGAAATTTCTGCAATTTTGCCCCAAAATAAGTGAAATTTCTGCAATTTTGCCCCAAAATAAGGGAAATTTCTGGAATTTTGCCCCATAACAAGTGGAATTTCTGAGTTTTGCCCCAAAATAAAGAGAATTTCTGTCTTTTTACCCTAACATACAGGGAATTTCTGCCTTTTTGCCCCACAATTAGGGGAATTTCTGCAATTTTGCTTCAAAATTCAGGGAATTTCTGCCTTTTTGCCCAAAAATAAGAAGATGAATACCTTTTTGCCATAAAAAAGGGAAATTTCTTCATTTTTCTTCAAAATAAGGGGAATTTCTGATTTTTTGCCTCTAAATAAGTGGAATTTCTGTCTTTTTCCCCCAAAACAAAGGGAATTTCTGTCTTTTTTGCCCCAAAATAAAAAAAAATTTCAGACTTATTACCCTGAAATAAGTGAAATTTCTGCAATTTCGCTCCAAAATAATTGAAATTTCTGAGTTTTGCCCCAAAATAAGGGGAATTTTTGGATTTTTGTCCCCAAATAAGGGGAACTTCAGCATTTTTACCTCAAAATAAGGGGAATTTCTGCAATTTTGCCCCAAAATATGGGAAATTTCTGCCTTTTTGCCCCAAAATAAGAACAAATTCTGCAATTTTGTACCTAAATAAAAGAAATTTCTGACTTTTTTTCCCAAAAAAGAAAATTTCTGCTATTTTCTTCTGAAATAAGTGAAATTTCTGCAATTTTGCCCCAAAATATGTGAAATTTCTGCAATTTTGCCCCAAAATATGTGAAATTTCTGCAATTTTGCCCCAAAATAAGAAAAATTTCTGCAATTTTGCCCCAAAATAAGTGAAATTTCTGAGTTTTGCCCCTAAATAAGGAGAATTTCTGTTTTTGCTCCAACATATAGGGAATTTCTGCCTTTTTGCCCCACAATTAGGGGAATATCTGCAATTTTGCTCCAAAATACGGGGAATTTCTGCCTTTTTGCCCGAAAATAAGAAGAATGCATACCTTTTTGCCATAAAAAAAAGAAATTTCTTCATTTTTGCTCCAAAATAAAGGGAATTTCTGCTTTTTTGCCTCTACATAAGTGGAATTTCTGTCTTTTTCCCCCAAAACAAAGGGAATTCCTGTCTTTTTGCCCCAAAATAAGAAAAATTTCTGACTTATTACCCTGAAATAAGTGAAATTTCTGCAATTTTGCCCCAAAATGAGGGAAATTTCTGCCTTCTTGCTCCCAAAGAAGAAAATATCAGCCTTTTTACCTCAAAATAAGGGAAATTTCTGCATTTTTGCCCCAAAATAATGGGACATTTCTGCCCTTTTGCCCCAAAATAAGAACAAATTCTGCAATTTTGTACCTAAATAAAAGAAATTTCTGACTTTTTGACCTAAAAAGAAAATTTCTGCTTTTTTTTCTGAAATAAGTGAAATTTCTGCAATTTTGCCCAAAAATATGTGAAATTTCTGCAATTTTGCCTTAAAATAAGGGAAATTTCTGCATTTTTTGCCCCCAAATAAGGGGAATTTCCGCCTTTTTACCTCAAAATATGGGGAATTTCTGGATTTTTGCTCCAAAATATGGGAAATGTCTGCCTTTTTGCCCCAAAATAAGGAAAATTTCTGCAATTTTGTACCAAAATAAAAGAAATATCTGCCTTTTTGCCCCAAAATTAGAAAATTTCTGCTTTTTTTTCGGAAATAAGTGAAATTTCTGCAATTTTGCCCCAAAATAAATGAAATTTCTAAGTTTTGCCCCAAAATAAGGGAAATTTCTGCTTTTTTGCCCCCAAATAAGAAGAAGTTCAGCATTTTTACCTTAAAATAAGGGGAATTTCTGCATTTTTGCCCCAAAATATGAGAAATTTCTGCCTTTTTCCCATAATAAGAAAAATTTCTGCAATTTTGTACAAAAATAAAAGAAATTTCTGCCTTTTTGCCCCAAAATAAGAAAATTTCTGCTTTTTTTTCTGAAATCAGTGAAATTTCTGCAATTTTGCCCCAAAATAAGTGAAATTTCGGAGTTTTGCCCCAAAATAAGGAGAATTTCTGTCTTTTTGCCCCAACATATAGGGAATTTCTGCCTTTTTGCCCCACAATTAGGGGAATTTCTGCAATTTTGCTCCAAAACAGAAGGAATTTCTGCCTTTTTGCCCGAAAACAAGAAGAATGCATACCTTTTTGCCATAAAAAATAGAAATTTCTTAATTTTTGCTCCAAAATAAGGGGAATTTCTGCTTTTTTGCCTCTTAATAAGTGGAATTTCTGTCTTTTTTCCCCAAAACAAAGGGAATTTCTGTCTTTTTTGCCCCAAAATACGGAAAATTTCTGACTTATTACCCTGAAGTAAATGAAATTTCTGCAATTTTGCCCCAAAATGAGGGAAATTTCTGCCTTTTTGCCCCCAAATAAGAAAAATATCAGCCTTTTTATCTCAAAATAAGGGAAATTTCTGCATTTTTGCCCCAAAATAAGTGAAATTTCTGCTATTTTTCTGAAATAAGTGAAATTTCTGCAATTTTGCCCCAAAATAAGTGAAAATTCTGAGTTTTGCCCCAAAATAAGGAGAATTTCTGTCTTTTTGCCCCACAATTAGGGGAATTTCTGCAATTGTGCTCCAAAATACGAGGAATTTCTGCCTTTTTGCCCGAAAACAAGAAGAATGCATACCTTTTTTCCATAAAAAAGGAAAATTTCTTCATTTTTGCTCCAAAATAAGGGGACTTTCTGCTCTTTTGCCTCTTAATAAGTGGAATTTCTGTCTTTTTCCCCCAAAACAAAGGGAATTTCCATCTTTTTTGCCTCAAAATAAGGAAAATTTCTGACTTATTACCCTGAAGTAAGTGAAATTTCTGCAATTTTGCCCCAAAATAAGGGAAATTTATGCCTTTTTACCCCCAAATAAGGGGAATTTCAGCATTTTTACCTCAAAATAAAAGGAACTTCTGCATTTTTGCCACAAAATATTTGGAATTTCTGCCTTTTTGCTCCAAAATAAGAAAAACTTCTGCCTTTTTTCCTGAAATAAGTGAGATTTCTGCAATTTTGCCCCAAAATAAGGGAAATTTCTGCATTTTTGCCTCCAAATAAAGGGAATTTCAGCATTTTTACCTCAAAATAAGGGGAATTTCTGCACTTTTGCCCTAAAATATGGGAAATTTCTGCCTTTTTGTCCCAAAATAAGAAAAATTTCTGCAATTTTGTATCAAAATAAAAAAATTTCTGCCTTTTTGCCCCAAAATAAGTGAAATTTCTGCTTTTTTTTCTGAAATAAGTGAAATTTCTGCAATTTTGCCCCAAAATAAGTGAAAATTCTGAGTTTTGCCCCAAAGTAAGGGAAATTTCTGGAATTTTGCCCCAAAATAAGTGGAATTTCTGAGTTTTGCCCCAAAAAAAGGAAAATTTCTGTCTTTTTGCCCCAACATATAGGGAATTTCTGCCTTTTTGCCCCACAATTAGGGGAATTTCTGCAATTGTGCTCCAAAATACGGGGAATTTCTGCCTTTTTGCCCGAAAACAAGAAGAATGCATACCTTTTTGCCATAAAAAAGGAAAATTTCTTCATTTTTGCTCCAAAGTATGGGGAATTTCTGCTTTTTTGCCTCTTAATAAGTCGAATTTATGTCTTTTTTCCCCAAAACAAAGAGAATTTCCATCTTTTTTGCCCCAAAATAAAGAAAATTTCTGACTTATTACCCTGAAGTAAGTGGAATTTCTGCAATTTTGCCCCAAAATAAGGGAAATTTATGCATTTTTGCCTCCAAATAAGGGGAATTTCAGCATTTTTACCTCAAAATAAGGGGAATTTCTGCATTTTTGCCACAAAATATTTGGAATTTCTGCCTTTTTGCTCCAAAATAAGGAAAACTTCTGCCTTTTTTCCTGAAATAAGTGAAATTTCTGCAATTTTGCCCCAAAATAAGTGAAATTTCTGCAATTTTGTCCCAAAATAAGTGAAATTTCTGAAATTTGGCCCAAAATAAGGGAAATTTCTGGAATTTTGCCCCAAAATAATTGAAATTTCTGAGTTTTGCCCCAAAATAAGGGGAATTTCTGCCTTTTTGCCCCCAAATAATAGGAATTTCAGCTTTTATACCACAAAATAAGGGGAATTTCTGCATTTTTGCCCCAAAATATGGGAAATTTCTGCGTTTTTGCCCCAAAATAAGAACAATTTCTGCAATTTTGTACCAAAATAAAAGAAATTTCTGACTTTTTGCCCCAAAAAAGAAAAGTTCTCCTTTTTTTTACTGACATAAATGAAATTTCTGCAATTTTGCCCCAAAATAAGTGAAATTTCTGCAATTTTGCCCCAAAATAAGGGAAATTTCTGGAATTTTGCCTTAAAACAAGTGGAATTTCTGAGTTTTGCCCCAAAATAAAGAAAATTTCTGTCTTTTTGCCCTAACATACAGGGAATTTCTGCCTTTTGCCCCACAATTCGGGGAATTTCTGCAATTTTGCTTCAAAATTCAGGGAATTTCTGCCTTTTTGACCGAAAATAAGAAGATGAATAACTTTTTGACATAAAAAAGGGAAATTTCTTCATTTTTCTCCAAAATAAGGGGAATTTCTGATTTTTTGCCTCTAAATAAGTGGAATTTTTGTCTTTTTCCCCCAAAACAAAGGGAATTTCTGTCTTTTTTGCCCCAAAATAAGGAAAATTTCAGAATTATTACCATGAAATAAGTGAAATTTCTGCAATTTTGCTCCAAAATAATTGAAATTTCTGAGTTTTGCCCCAAAATAAGAGGAATTTCTGGATTTTTGTCCCCAAATAAGGGGAATTTCAGCATTTTTACCTCAAAATAAGGGGAATTTCTGCAATTTTGCCCCAAAATATGGGAAATTTCTGCCTTTTTGCCCCAAAATAAGAACAAATTCTGCAATTTTGTACAAAAATAAAAGAAATTTCTGACTTTTTGCCCCAAAAAGAAAATTTCTGCTTTTTTTTCTGAAATAAGTGAAATTTCTGCAATTTTGCCCCAAAATAAGTGAAATTTCTGAGTTTTGCCCCAAAATAAAGAGAATTTCTGTCTTTTTGCCCCAACATATAGGGAATTTCTGTCTTTTTGCCCCACAATTAGGGGAATTTCTGCAATTTTGCTCCAAAACAGGGGGAATTTCTGCCTTTTTGAACGAAAACAGGAAGAATGCATACCTTTTTGCCATAAAAAAGGGAAATTTCTTAATTTTTGCTCCAAAATAAGGGGAATTACTGCTTTTTTTGCCTCTTAATAAGTGGAATTTCTGTCTTTTTCCCCCAAAACAAAGGGAATTTCTGTTTTTTTTGCCCCAAAATACGGAAAATTTCTGACTTATTACCCTGAAGTAAGTGAAATTTCTGCAATTTTGCCAGAAAATGAGGGAAATTTCTGCCTTTTTGCCCCCAAATAAGGAAAATATCAGCCTTTTAACCTCAAAATAAGGGAAATTTCTGCATTTTTGCCCCAAAATATGGGAAATTTCTGCCTTTTTACCCAAAATAAGAACAAATTCTGCAATTTTGTACAAAAATAAAAGAAATTTCTGACTTTTTGCCCCAAAAAGAAAATTTCTGCTTTTTTTTCCTGAAATAAGTGAAATTTCTGCAATTTTGCCCCAAAATATGTGAAATTTCTGCTATTTTGCCCAAAAAAAATAATGGAAATTTTTGCAATTTTGCCACAAAATAAGTGAAATGTCTGAGTTTTGACCCAAAATAAGAGGAATTTCTGTTTTTGCCCCAACATATAGGGAATTTCTGCCTTTTTGCCCCACAATTAGGGGAATATCTGCAATTTTGCTCCAAAATACGGGGATTTTCTGCCTTTATGCCTGAAAATAAGAAGAATGCATATCTTTTTGCCATAAAAAAGGAAAGTTTCTTCATTTTTGCTCCAAAATAAGGGGAATTTCTGCTTTTTTGGATCTAAATATGTGGAATTTCTGTTTTTTTCCCCCAAAACGAAAGGAATTTCTGTCTTTTTTGCCCCAAAATAAGGAAAATTTCTGACTTATTACCCTGAAATAAGTGAAATTTCTGCAATTTTGCCCCAAAATATGTGAAATTTCTGCTATTTTGCCCCAAAATAATGGAAATTTTTGCAATTTTGCCACAAAATAAGTGAAATGTCTGAGTTTTGACCCAAAATAAGAGGAATTTCTGTTTTTGCCCAAACATATAGGGAATTTCTGCCTTTTTGCCCCACAATTAGGGGAATATCTGCAATTTTGCTCCAAAATACGGGGATTTTCTGCCTTTATGCCTGAAAATAAGAAGAATGCATATCTTTTTGCCATAAAAAAGGAAAGTTTCTTCATTTTTGCTCCAAAATAAGGGGAATTTCTGCTTTTTTGGATCTAAATATGTGGAATTTCTGTTTTTTTCCCCCAAAACGAAAGGAATTTCTGTCTTTTTTGCCCCAAAATAAGGAAAATTTCTGACTTATTACCCTGAAATAAGTGAAATTTCTGCAATTTTGCCCCAAAATGAGGAAAATTTCTGCCTTTTTGCCCCCAAATAAGGGGAATTTCAGCCTTTTTATCTCAAAATAATAGGAATTTCTGCATTTTTGCCCCAAAATATGGGAAATTTCTGCCTTTTTGCCCCAAAATAAGAACAATTTCTGCAATTTTGTACCAAAATAAAAGAAATTTCTGCCTTTTTGCCCCAAAATAAGAAAATTTCTGCTTTTTTTTCTGAAATAAGTGAAATTTCTGCAATTTTGCCCTAAAATAAGTGAAATTTCTGAGTTTTGCCCCAAAATAAGGAGAATTTCTGTCTTTTTGCCCCAACATATAGGGAATTTCTGCCTTTTTGGCCCACAATTAGGGGGATTTTTGCAATTTTGCTCCAAAAACGGGGAATTTCTGTCTTTTTGCCCGAAAATAAGAAGAATGCATACCTTTTTGCCATAGAAAAGGGAAATTTCTTCATTTTTGCTCCAAAATAAGGGGAATTTCTGCTTTTTGCTTCTAAATAAGTGGAATTTCTGTCTTTTTTCCCAAAACAAAAGGAATTTCTGTCTTTTTGCACCAAAATATAGATAATTTCTGACTTATTAATCTGAAATAAGTGAAATTTCTGCAATTTTGCCCCAAAATAAGGGAAATTTCTGCATTTTTTGCCCCCAAATAAGGGGAATTTCAGCCTTTTTACCTCAAAATAAGGGGAATTTCTGCATTTTTGCCCCAAAATATTGGAAATGTCTGCCTTTTTGCCCCAAAATAAGGAAAATTTCTGCAATTTTGTACCAAAATAAAAGAAATATCTGCCTTTTTGCCCCAAAATTAGAAAATTTCTGCTTTTTTTCGGAAATATGTGAAATTTCTGCAATTTTGCCCCAAAATAATTGAAATTTCTAAGTTTTGCCCCAAAATAAAAGAAATTTCTGCCTTTTTGCCCCCAAATAAGAGGAATTTCAGCATTTTTACCTTAAAATAAGGGGAATTTTTGCATTTTTGTCCCAAAATATGAGAAATTTCTGCCTATTTCCCAAAATAAGAAAAATTTCTGCAATTTTGTACCAAAAGAAAAGAAATTTCTGCCTTTTTGCCCCAAAATAAGAAAATTTCTGCTTTTTTTCTGAAATAAGTGAAATTTCTGCAATTTTGCCCCAAAATAAGTAAAATTTCTGAGTTTTGTTCCAAAATAAAGAGAATTTCTGTCTTTTTGCCCCAACATATAGGGAATTTCTGTCTTTTTGCCCCACAATTATAGAAATTTCTGCAATTTTGCTTTAAAACAGGGGGAATTTCTGCCTTTTTGCCCGAAAACAAGAAGAATGTATACCTTTTTGCCATAAAAAAAGGAAATTTCTTAATTTTTGCTCCAAAATAAGGGGAATTTCTGCTTTTTTGCCTCTTAATAAGTGGAATTTCTGTCTTTTTCCCCAAAACAATGGGAATTTCTTTATTTTTTGCCCCAAAATACGGAAAATTTCTGACTTATTACCCTGACGTTAATGAAATTTCTGCAATTTTGCCCCAAAATGAGGGAAATTTCTGCCTTTTTGCCCCTAAATAAGGAAAATATCAGCCTTTTTACCTCAAAATAAGGGAAATTTCTGCATTTTTGCCCCAAAATATGTGAAATTTCTGCAATTTTGCCTTAAAATAAGGGAAATTTCTGCAATTTTGCCACAAAATAAGTGAAATTTCTGAGTTTTGCCCCAAAATAAGAGGAATTTCTGTTTTTGCCCCAACATATAGGGAATTTCTGCCTTTTTGGCCCACAATTAGGGGATTTTCTGCAATTTTGCTCCAAAATACGGGGATTTTTTGCCTTTTTGCCCGAAAATAACAAGAATGCATATCTTTTTGCCATAAAAAAGAGAATTTACTTCATTTTTGCTCCAAAATAAGGGGAATTTCTGCTTTTTTGGCTCTAAATATGTGGAATTTCTGTTTTTTTCCCCCAAAACAAAGGGAATTTCTGTCTTTTTTGCCCCAAAATAAGGAAAATTTCTGACTCATTACCCTGAAATAAGTGAAATTTCTGCAATTTTGCCAGAAAATGAGGGAAATTTCTGCCTTTTTGCCCCCAATTAAGGAAAATATCAGCCTTTTAACCTCAAAATAAGGGAAATTTCTGCATTTTTGCCCCAAAATATGGGAAATTTCTGCTTTTTTGCCCCAAAATAAGAACAATTTCTGCAATTTTGTACCAAAATAAAAGAAATTTCTGCCTTTTTGCCCCAAAATAAGAAAATTTCTGCTTTTTTTCTGAAATAAGTGAAATTTCTGCAATTTTGCCCTAAAATAAGTGAAATTTCTGAGTTTTGCCCCAAAATAAGGAGAATTTCTGTCTTTTTGCCCCAACATATAGGGAATTTCTGCCTTTTTGGCCCACAATTACGGGAATTTCTGCAATTTCGCTCCAAAAAACGGGTAATTTCTGTCCTTTTGCCCGAAAATAAGAAGAATGCATACCTTTTTGCCATAGAAAAGGGAAATTTCTTCATTTTTGCTCTAAAATAATGGAAATTTCTGCTTTTTGCCTCTAAATAAGTGGAATTTCTGTCTTTTTTCCCAAAACAAAGGAAATTTCTGTCTTTTTGCACCAAAATAAAGATAATTTCTGACTTATTATTCTGAAATAAGTGAAATTTCTGCAATTTTGCCCCAAAATAAGGGAAATTTTTGCATTTTTTGCCCCCAAATAAGGGGAATTTCAGACTTTTTACCTCAAAATAAGGGGAATTTCTGCATTTTTGCCACAAAATATTTGGAATTTCTGCCTTTTTGCCCCAAAATAAGGAAAACTTCTGCCTTGTTTCCTGAAATAAGTAAAATTTCTGCAATTTTGCCTTAAAATAAGTGAAATTTCTGCAATTTTGCCCCAAAATAAGTGAAATTTCTGCAATTTTGCCCCAAAATAAGGGAAATTTCTGGAATTTTGCCCCATAACAAGTGGAATTTCTGAGTTTTGCCCCAAAATAAAGAGAATTTCTGTCTTTTTACCCTAACATACAGGGAATTTCTGCCTTTTTGCCCCACAATTAGGGGAATTTCTGCAATTTTGCTTCAAAATTCAGGGAATTTCTGCCTTTTTGCCCAAAAATAAGAAGATGAATACCTTTTTGCCATAAAAAAGGGAAATTTCTTCATTTTTCTTCAAAATAAGGGGAATTTCTGATTTTTTGCCTCTAAATAAGTGGAATTTCTGTCTTTTTCCCCCAAAACAAAGGGAATTTCTGTCTTTTTTGCCCCAAAATAAAAAAAAATTTCAGACTTATTACCCTGAAATAAGTGAAATTTCTGCAATTTCGCTCCAAAATAATTGAAATTTCTGAGTTTTGCCCCAAAATAAGGGGAATTTTTGGATTTTTGTCCCCAAATAAGGGGAACTTCAGCATTTTTACCTCAAAATAAGGGGAATTTCTGCAATTTTGCCCCAAAATATGGGAAATTTCTGCCTTTTTGCCCCAAAATAAGAACAAATTCTGCAATTTTGTACCTAAATAAAAGAAATTTCTGACTTTTTTTCCCAAAAAAGAAAATTTCTGCTATTTTCTTCTGAAATAAGTGAAATTTCTGCAATTTTGCCCCAAAATATGTGAAATTTCTGCAATTTTGCCCCAAAATATGTGAAATTTCTGCAATTTTGCCCCAAAATAAGAAAAATTTCTGCAATTTTGCCCCAAAATAAGTGAAATTTCTGAGTTTTGCCCCTAAATAAGGAGAATTTCTGTTTTTGCTCCAACATATAGGGAATTTCTGCCTTTTTGCCCCACAATTAGGGGAATATCTGCAATTTTGCTCCAAAATACGGGGAATTTCTGCCTTTTTGCCCGAAAATAAGAAGAATGCATACCTTTTTGCCATAAAAAAAAGAAATTTCTTCATTTTTGCTCCAAAATAAAGGGAATTTCTGCTTTTTTGCCTCTACATAAGTGGAATTTCTGTCTTTTTCCCCCAAAACAAAGGGAATTCCTGTCTTTTTGCCCCAAAATAAGAAAAATTTCTGACTTATTACCCTGAAATAAGTGAAATTTCTGCAATTTTGCCCCAAAATGAGGGAAATTTCTGCCTTCTTGCTCCCAAAGAAGAAAATATCAGCCTTTTTACCTCAAAATAAGGGAAATTTCTGCATTTTTGCCCCAAAATAATGGGACATTTCTGCCCTTTTGCCCCAAAATAAGAACAAATTCTGCAATTTTGTACCTAAATAAAAGAAATTTCTGACTTTTTGACCTAAAAAGAAAATTTCTGCTTTTTTTTCTGAAATAAGTGAAATTTCTGCAATTTTGCCCAAAAATATGTGAAATTTCTGCAATTTTGCCTTAAAATAAGGGAAATTTCTGCATTTTTTGCCCCCAAATAAGGGGAATTTCCGCCTTTTTACCTCAAAATATGGGGAATTTCTGGATTTTTGCTCCAAAATATGGGAAATGTCTGCCTTTTTGCCCCAA
This sequence comes from Micromys minutus, assembly GCF_963924665.1. Lineage (NCBI taxonomy): Eukaryota > Metazoa > Chordata > Mammalia > Rodentia > Muridae > Micromys > Micromys minutus. The sequence goes on along the minus strand of NW_027667641.1, from coordinate 182,706 downwards.
AATAAGGAAAATTTCTGCAATTTTGTACCAAAATAAAAGAAATATCTGCCTTTTTGCCCCAAAATTAGAAAATTTCTGCTTTTTTTTCGGAAATAAGTGAAATTTCTGCAATTTTGCCCCAAAATAAATGAAATTTCTAAGTTTTGCCCCAAAATAAGGGAAATTTCTGCTTTTTTGCCCCCAAATAAGAAGAAGTTCAGCATTTTTACCTTAAAATAAGGGGAATTTCTGCATTTTTGCCCCAAAATATGAGAAATTTCTGCCTTTTTCCCATAATAAGAAAAATTTCTGCAATTTTGTACAAAAATAAAAGAAATTTCTGCCTTTTTGCCCCAAAATAAGAAAATTTCTGCTTTTTTTTCTGAAATCAGTGAAATTTCTGCAATTTTGCCCCAAAATAAGTGAAATTTCTGAGTTTTGCCCCAAAATAAGGAGAATTTCTGTCTTTTTGCCCCAACATATAGGGAATTTCTGCCTTTTTGCCCCACAATTAGGGGAATTTCTGCAATTTTGCTCCAAAACAGAAGGAATTTCTGCCTTTTTGCCCGAAAACAAGAAGAATGCATACCTTTTTGTCATAAAAAATAGAAATTTCTTAATTTTTGCTCCAAAATAAGGGGAATTTCTGCTTTTTTGCCTCTTAATAAGTGGAATTTCTGTCTTTTTTCCCCAAAACAAAGGGAATTTCTGTCTTTTTTGCCCCAAAATACGGAAAATTTCTGACTTATTACCCTGAAGTAAATGAAATTTCTGCAATTTTGCCCCAAAATGAGGGAAATTTCTGCCTTTTTGCCCCCAAATAAGAAAAATATCAGCCTTTTTATCTCAAAATAAGGGAAATTTCTGCATTTTTGCCCCAAAATAAGTGAAATTTCTGCTTTTTTTCTGAAATAAGTGAAATTTCTGCAATTTTGCCCCAAAATAAGTGAAAATTCTGAGTTTTGCCCCAAAATAAGGAGAATTTCTGTCTTTTTGCCCCACAATTAGGGGAATTTCTGCAATTGTGCTCCAAAATACAAGGAATTTCTGCCTTTTTGCCCGAAAACAAGAAGAATGCATACCTTTTTGCCATAAAAAAGGAAAATTTCTTCATTTTTGCTCCAAAATAAGGGGACTTTCTGCTCTTTTGCCTCTTAATAAGTGGAATTTCTGTCTTTTTCCCCCAAAACAAAGGGAATTTCCACCTTTTTTGCCTCAAAATAAGGAAAATTTCTGACTTATTACCCTGAAGTAAGTGAAATTTCTGCAATTTTGCCCCAAAATAAGGGAAATTTATGCCTTTTTACCCCCAAATAAGGGGAATTTCAGCATTTTTACCTCAAAATAAAAGGAACTTCTGCATTTTTGCCACAAAATATTTGGAATTTCTGCCTTTTTGCTCCAAAATAAGAAAAACTTCTGCCTTTTTTCCTGAAATAAGTGAGATTTCTGCAATTTTGCCCCAAAATAAGGGAAATTTCTGCATTTTTGCCTCCAAATAAAGGGAATTTCAGCATTTTTACATCAAAATAAGGGGAATTTCTGCACTTTTGCCCTAAAATATGGGAAATTTCTGCCTTTTTGTCCCAAAATAAGAAAAATTTCTGCAATTTTGTATCAAAATAAAAAAATTTCTGCCTTTTTGCCCCAAAATAAGTGAAATTTCTGCTTTTTTTTCAGAAATAAGTGAAATTTCTGCAATTTTGCCCCAAAATAAGTGAAAATTCTGAGTTTTGCCCCAAAATAAGGGAAATTTCTGGAATTTTGCCCCAAAATAAGTGGAATTTCTGAGTTTTGCCCCAAAAAAAGGAAAATTTCTGTCTTTTTGCCCCAACATATAGGGAATTTCTGCCTTTTTGCCCCACAATTAGGGGAATTTCTGCAATTGTGCTCCAAAATACGGGGAATTTCTGCCTTTTTGCCCGAAAACAAGAAGAATGCATACCTTTTTGCCATAAAAAAGGAAAATTTCTTCATTTTTGCTCCAAAGTATGGGGAATTTCTGCTTTTTTGCCTCTTAATAAGTCGAATTTATGTCTTTTTTCCCCAAAACAAAGAGAATTTCCATCTTTTTTGCCCCAAAATAAAGAAAATTTCTGACTTATTACCCTGAAGTAAGTGGAATTTCTGCAATTTTGCCCCAAAATAAGGGAAATTTATGCCTTTTTGCCTCCAAATAAGGGGAATTTCAGCATTTTTACCTCAAAATAAGGGGAATTTCTGCATTTTTGCCACAAAATATTTGGAATTTCTGCCTTTTTGCTCCAAAATAAGGAAAACTTCTGCCTTTTTTCCTGAAATAAGTGAAATTTCTGCAATTTTGCCCCAAAATAAGTGAAATTTCTGCAATTTTGTCCCAAAATAAGTGAAATTTCTGAAATTTGGCCCAAAATAAGGGAAATTTCTGGAATTTTGCCCCAAAATAATTGAAATTTCTGAGTTTTGCCCCAAAATAAGGGGAATTTCTGCCTTTTTGCCCCCAAATAATAGGAATTTCAGCTTTTATACCACAAAATAAGGGGAATTTCTGCATTTTTGCCCCAAAATATGGGAAATTTCTGCGTTTTTGCCCCAAAATAAGAACAATTTCTGCAATTTTGTACCAAAATAAAAGAAATTTCTGACTTTTTGCCCCAAAAAAGAAAAGTTCTCCTTTTTTTTACTGACATAAATGAAATTTCTGCAATTTTGCCCCAAAATAAGTGAAATTTCTGCAATTTTGCCCCAAAATAAGGGAAATTTCTGGAATTTTGCCTTAAAACAAGTGGAATTTCTGAGTTTTGCCCCAAAATAAAGAAAATTTCTGTCTTTTTGCCCTAACATACAGGGAATTTCTGCCTTTTGCCCCACAATTCGGGGAATTTCTGCAATTTTGCTTCAAAATTCAGGGAATTTCTGCCTTTTTGACCGAAAATAAAAAGATGAATAACTTTTTGCCATAAAAAAGGGAAATTTCTTCATTTTTCTCCAAAATAACGGGAATTTCTGATTTTTTGCCTCTAAATAAGTGGAATTTTTGTCTTTTTCCCCCAAAACAAAGGGAATTTCTGTCTTTTTTGCCCCAAAATAAGGAAAATTTCAGAATTATTACCATGAAATAAGTGAAATTTCTGCAATTTTGCTCCAAAATAATTGAAATTTCTGAGTTTTGCCCCAAAATAAGAGGAATTTCTGGATTTTTGTCCCCAAATAAGGGGAATTTCAGCATTTTTACCTCAAAATAAGGGGAATTTCTGCAATTTTGCCCCAAAATATGGGAAATTTCTGCCTTTTTGCCCCAAAATAAGAACAAATTCTGCAATTTTGTACAAAAATAAAAGAAATTTCTGACTTTTTGCCCCAAAAAGAAAATTTCTGCTTTTTTTTTCTGAAATAAGTGAAATTTCTGCAATTTTGCCCCAAAATAAGTGAAATTTCTGAGTTTTGCCCCAAAATAAAGAGAATTTCTGTCTTTTTGCCCCAACATATAGGGAATTTCTGTCTTTTTGCCCCACAATTAGGGGAATTTCTGCAATTTTGCTCCAAAACAGGGGGAATTTCTGCCTTTTTGAACGAAAACAGGAAGAATGCATACCTTTTTGCCATAAAAAAGGGAAATTTCTTAATTTTTGCTCCAAAATAAGGGGAATTACTGCTTTTTTTGCCTCTTAATAAGTGGAATTTCTGTCTTTTTCCCCCAAAACAAAGGGAATTTCTGTTTTTTTTGCCCCAAAATACGGAAAATTTCTGACTTATTACCCTGAAGTAAGTGAAATTTCTGCAATTTTGCCAGAAAATGAGGGAAATTTCTGCCTTTTTGCCCCCAAATAAGGAAAATATCAGCCTTTTAACCTCAAAATAAGGGAAATTTCTGCATTTTTGCCCCAAAATATGGGAAATTTCTGCCTTTTTACCCAAAATAAGAACAAATTCTGCAATTTTGTACAAAAATAAAAGAAATTTCTGACTTTTTGCCCCAAAAAGAAAATTTCTGCTTTTTTTTCCTGAAATAAGTGAAATTTCTGCAATTTTGCCCCAAAATATGTGAAATTTCTGCTATTTTGCCCCAAAATAATGGAAATTTTTGCAATTTTGCCACAAAATAAGTGAAATGTCTGAGTTTTGCCCCAAAATAAGAGGAATTTCTGTTTTTGCCCCAACATATAGGGAATTTCTGCCTTTTTGCCCCACAATTAGGGGAATATCTGCAATTTTGCTCCAAAATACGGGGATTTTCTGCCTTTATGCCTGAAAATAAGAAGAATGCATATCTTTTTGCCATAAAAAAGGAAAGTTTCTTCATTTTTGCTCCAAAATAAGGGGAATTTCTGCTTTTTTGGATCTAAATATGTGGAATTTCTGTTTTTTTCCCCCAAAACGAAAGGAATTTCTGTCTTTTTTGCCCCAAAATAAGGAAAATTTCTGACTTATTACCCTGAAATAAGTGAAATTTCTGCAATTTTGCCCCAAAATGAGGAAAATTTCTGCCTTTTTGCCCCCAAATAAGGGGAATTTCAGCCTTTTTATCTCAAAATAATAGGAATTTCTGCATTTTTGCCCCAAAATATGGGAAATTTCTGCCTTTTTGCCCCAAAATAAGAACAATTTCTGCAATTTTGTACCAAAATAAAAGAAATTTCTGCCTTTTTGCCCCAAAATAAGAAAATTTCTGCTTTTTTTTCTGAAATAAGTGAAATTTCTGCAATTTTGCCCTAAAATAAGTGAAATTTCTGAGTTTTGCCCCAAAATAAGGAGAATTTCTGTCTTTTTGCCCCAACATATAGGGAATTTCTGCCTTTTTGGCCCACAATTAGGGGGATTTTTGCAATTTTGCTCCAAAAACGGGGAATTTCTGTCTTTTTGCCCGAAAATAAGAAGAATGCATACCTTTTTGCCATAGAAAAGGGAAATTTCTTCATTTTTGCTCCAAAATAAGGGGAATTTCTGCTTTTTGCTTCTAAATAAGTGGAATTTCTGTCTTTTTTCCCAAAACAAAAGGAATTTCTGTCTTTTTGCACCAAAATATAGATAATTTCTGACTTATTAATCTGAAATAAGTGAAATTTCTGCAATTTTGCCCCAAAATAAGGGAAATTTCTGCATTTTTTGCCCCCAAATAAGGGGAATTTCAGCCTTTTTACCTCAAAATAAGGGGAATTTCTGCATTTTTGCCCCAAAATATTGGAAATGTCTGCCTTTTTGCCCCAAAATAAGGAAAATTTCTGCAATTTTGTACCAAAATAAAAGAAATATCTGCCTTTTTGCCCCAAAATTAGAAAATTTCTGCTTTTTTTTCGGAAATAAGTGAAATTTCTGCAATTTTGCCCCAAAATAATTGAAATTTCTAAGTTTTGCCCCAAAATAAAAGAAATTTCTGCCTTTTTGCCCCCAAATAAGAGGAATTTCAGCATTTTTACCTTAAAATAAGGGGAATTTTTGCATTTTTGTCCCAAAATATGAGAAATTTCTGCCTATTTCCCAAAATAAGAAAAATTTCTGCAATTTTGTACCAAAAGAAAAGAAATTTCTGCCTTTTTGCCCCAAAATAAGAAAATTTCTGCTTTTTTTCTGAAATAAGTGAAATTTCTGCAATTTTGCCCCAAAATAAGTAAAATTTCTGAGTTTTGTTCCAAAATAAAGAGAATTTCTGTTTTTTTGCCCCAACATATAGGGAATTTCTGTCTTTTTGCCCCACAATTATAGAAATTTCTGCAATTTTGCTTTAAAACAGGGGGAATTTCTGAATTTTGCCCGAAAACAAGAAGAATGTATACCTTTTTGCCATAAAAAAAGGAAATTTCTTAATTTTTGCTCCAAAATAAGGGGAATTTCTGCTTTTTTGCCTCTTAATAAGTGGAATTTCTGTCTTTTTCCCCAAAACAATGGGAATTTCTTTATTTTTTGCCCCAAAATACGGAAAATTTCTGACTTATTACCCTGACGTTAATGAAATTTCTGCAATTTTGCCCCAAAATGAGGGAAATTTCTGCCTTTTTGCCCCTAAATAAGGAAAATATCAGCCTTTTTACCTCAAAATAAGGGAAATTTCTGCATTTTTGCCCCAAAATATGTGAAATTTCTGCAATTTTGCCTTAAAATAAGGGAAATTTCTGCAATTTTGCCACAAAATAAGTGAAATTTCTGAGTTTTGCCCCAAAATAAGAGGAATTTCTGTTTTTGCCCCAACATATAGGGAATTTCTGCCTTTTTGGCCCACAATTAGGGGATTTTCTGCAATTTTGCTCCAAAATACGGGGATTTTCTGCCTTTTTGCCCGAAAATAACAAGAATGCATATCTTTTTGCCATAAAAAAGAGAATTTACTTCATTTTTGCTCCAAAATAAGGGGAATTTCTGCTTTTTTGGCTCTAAATATGTGGAATTTCTGTTTTTTTCCCCCAAAACAAAGGGAATTTCTGTCTTTTTTGCCCCAAAATAAGGAAAATTTCTGACTCATTACCCTGAAATAAGTGAAATTTCTGCAATTTTGCCAGAAAATGAGGGAAATTTCTGCCTTTTTGCCCCCAATTAAGGAAAATATCAGCCTTTTAACCTCAAAATAAGGGAAATTTCTGCATTTTTGCCCCAAAATATGGGAAATTTCTGCTTTTTTGCCCCAAAATAAGAACAATTTCTGCAATTTTGTACCAAAATAAAAGAAATTTCTGCCTTTTTGCCCCAAAATAAGAAAATTTCTGCTTTTTTTCTGAAATAAGTGAAATTTCTGCAATTTTGCCCTAAAATAAGTGAAATTTCTGAATTTTGCCCCAAAATAAGGAGAATTTCTGTCTTTTTGCCCCAACATATAGGGAATTTCTGCCTTTTTGGCCCACAATTACGGGAATTTCTGCAATTTCGCTCCAAAAAACGGGTAATTTCTGTCCTTTTGCCCGAAAATAAGAAGAATGCATACCTTTTTGCCATAGAAAAGGGAAATTTCTTCATTTTTGCTCTAAAATAATGGAAATTTCTGCTTTTTGCCTCTAAATAAGTGGAATTTCTGTCTTTTTTCCCAAAACAAAGGAAATTTCTGTCTTTTTGCACCAAAATAAAGATAATTTCTGACTTATTATTCTGAAATAAGTGAAATTTCTGCAATTTTGCCCCAAAATAAGGGAAATTTTTGCATTTTTTGCCCCCAAATAAGGGGAATTTCAGACTTTTTACCTCAAAATAAGGGGAATTTCTGCATTTTTGCCACAAAATATTTGGAATTTCTGCCTTTTTGCCCCAAAATAAGGAAAACTTCTGCCTTGTTTCCTGAAATAAGTAAAATTTCTGCAATTTTGCCTTAAAATAAGTGAAATTTCTGCAATTTTGCCCCAAAATAAGTGAAATTTCTGCAATTTTGCCCCAAAATAAGGGAAATTTCTGGAATTTTGCCCCATAACAAGTGGAATTTCTGAGTTTTGCCCCAAAATAAAGAGAATTTCTGTCTTTTTACCCTAACATACAGGGAATTTCTGCCTTTTTGCCCCACAATTAGGGGAATTTCTGCAATTTTGCTTCAAAATTCAGGGAATTTCTGCCTTTTTGCCCAAAAATAAGAAGATGAATACCTTTTTGCCATAAAAAAGGGAAATTTCTTCATTTTTCTTCAAAATAAGGGGAATTTCTGATTTTTTGCCTCTAAATAAGTGGAATTTCTGTCTTTTTCCCCCAAAACAAAGGGAATTTCTGTCTTTTTTGCCCCAAAATAAAAAAAAAAATTTCAGACTTATTACCCTGAAATAAGTGAAATTTCTGCAATTTCGCTCCAAAATAATTGAAATTTCTGAGTTTTGCCCCAAAATAAGGGGAATTTTTGGATTTTTGTCCCCAAATAAGGGGAACTTCAGCATTTTTACCTCAAAATAAGGGGAATTTCTGCAATTTTGCCCCAAAATATGGGAAATTTCTGCCTTTTTGCCCCAAAATAAGAACAAATTCTGCAATTTTGTACCTAAATAAAAGAAATTTCTGACTTTTTTTCCCAAAAAAGAAAATTTCTGCTATTTTCTTCTGAAATAAGTGAAATTTCTGCAATTTTGCCCCAAAATATGTGAAATTTCTGCAATTTTGCCCCAAAATATGTGAAATTTCTGCAATTTTGCCCCAAAATAAGAAAAATTTCTGCAATTTTGCCCCAAAATAAGTGAAATTTCTGAGTTTTGCCCCTAAATAAGGAGAATTTCTGTTTTTGCTCCAACATATAGGGAATTTCTGCCTTTTTGCCCCACAATTAGGGGAATATCTGCAATTTTGCTCCAAAATACGGGGAATTTCTGCCTTTTTGCCCGAAAATAAGAAGAATGCATACCTTTTTGCCATAAAAAAAAGAAATTTCTTCATTTTTGCTCCAAAATAAAGGGAATTTCTGCTTTTTTGCCTCTACATAAGTGGAATTTCTGTCTTTTTCCCCCAAAACAAAGGGAATTCCTGTCTTTTTGCCCCAAAATAAGAAAAATTTCTGACTTATTACCCTGAAATAAGTGAAATTTCTGCAATTTTGCCCCAAAATGAGGGAAATTTCTGCCTTCTTGCTCCCAAAGAAGAAAATATCAGCCTTTTTACCTCAAAATAAGGGAAATTTCTGCATTTTTGCCCCAAAATAATGGGACATTTCTGCCCTTTTGCCCCAAAATAAGAACAAATTCTGCAATTTTGTACCTAAATAAAAGAAATTTCTGACTTTTTGACCTAAAAAGAAAATTTCTGCTTTTTTTTTCTGAAATAAGTGAAATTTCTGCAATTTTGCCCAAAAATATGTGAAATTTCTGCAATTTTGCCTTAAAATAAGGGAAATTTCTGCATTTTTTGCCCCCAAATAAGGGGAATTTCCGCCTTTTTACCTCAAAATATGGGGAATTTCTGGATTTTTGCTCCAAAATATGGGAAATGTCTGCCTTTTTGCCCCAAAATAAGGAAAATTTCTGCAATTTTGTACCAAAATAAAAGAAATGTCTGCCTTTTTGCCCCAAAATTAGAAAATTTCTGCTTTTTTTTCGGAAATAAGTGAAATTTCTGCAATTTTGCCCCAAAATAAATGAAATTTCTAAGTTTTGCCCCAAAATAAGGGAAATTTCTGCTTTTTTGCCCCCAAATAAGAAGAAGTTCAGCATTTTTACCTTAAAATAAGGGGAATTTCTGCATTTTTGCCCCAAAATATGAGAAATTTCTGCCTTTTTCCCATAATAAGAAAAATTTCTGCAATTTTGTACAAAAATAAAAGAAATTTCTGCCTTTTTGCCCCAAAATAAGAAAATTTCTGCTTTTTTTTCTGAAATCAGTGAAATTTCTGCAATTTTGCCCCAAAATAAGTGAAATTTCTGAGTTTTGCCCCAAAATAAGGAGAATTTCTGTCTTTTTGCCCCAACATATAGGGAATTTCTGCCTTTTTGCCCCACAATTAGGGGAATTTCTGCAATTTTGCTCCAAAACAGAAGGAATTTCTGCCTTTTTGCCCGAAAACAAGAAGAATGCATACCTTTTTGTCATAAAAAATAGAAATTTCTTAATTTTTGCTCCAAAATAAGGGGAATTTCTGCTTTTTTGCCTCTTAATAAGTGGAATTTCTGTCTTTTTTCCCCAAAACAAAGGGAATTTCTGTCTTTTTTGCCCCAAAATACGGAAAATTTCTGACTTATTACCCTGAAGTAAATGAAATTTCTGCAATTTTGCCCCAAAATGAGGGAAATTTCTGCCTTTTTGCCCCCAAATAAGAAAAATATCAGCCTTTTTATCTCAAAATAAGGGAAATTTCTGCATTTTTGCCCCAAAATAAGTGAAATTTCTGCTTTTTTTTCAGAAATAAGTGAAATTTCTGCAATTTTGCCCCAAAATAAGTGAAAATTCTGAGTTTTGCTCCAAAATAAGGGAAATTTCTGGAATTTTGCCCCAAAATAAGTGGAATTTCTGAGTTTTGCCCCAAAAAAAGGAAAATTTCTGTCTTTTTGCCCCAACATATAGGGAATTTCTGCCTTTTTGCCCCACAATTAGGGGAATTTCTGCAATTGTGCTCCAAAATACGGGGAATTTCTGCCTTTTTGCCCGAAAACAAGAAGAATGCATACCTTTTTGCCATAAAAAAGGAAAATTTCTTCATTTTTGCTCCAAAGACTGGGAATTTCTGCTTTTTTGCCTCTTAATAAGTCGAATTTATGTCTTTTTTCCCCAAAACAAAGAGAATTTCCATCTTTTTTGCCCCAAAATAAAGAAAATTTCTGACTTATTACCCTGAAGTAAGTGGAATTTCTGCAATTTTGCCCCAAAATAAGGGAAATTTATGCCTTTTTGCCTCCAAATAAGGGGAATTTCAGCATTTTTACCTCAAAATAAGGGGAATTTCTGCATTTTTGCCACAAAATATTTGGAATTTCTGCCTTTTTGCTCCAAAATAAGGAAAACTTCTGCCTTTTTTCCTGAAATAAGTGAAATTTCTGCAATTTTGCCCCAAAATAAGTGAAATTTCTGCAATTTTGTCCCAAAATAAGTGAAATTTCTGAAATTTGGCCCAAAATAAGGGAAATTTCTGGAATTTTGCCCCAAAATAATTGAAATTTCTGAGTTTTGCCCCAAAATAAGGGGAATTTCTGCCTTTTTGCCCCCAAATAATAGGAATTTCAGCTTTTATACCACAAAATAAGGGGAATTTCTGCATTTTTGCCCCAAAATATGGGAAATTTCTGCGTTTTTGCCCCAAAATAAGAACAATTTCTGCAATTTTGTACCAAAATAAAAGAAATTTCTGACTTTTTGCCCCAAAAAAGAAAAGTTCTCCTTTTTTTTACTGACATAAGTGAAATTTCTGCAATTTTGCCCCAAAATAAGTGAAATTTCTGCAATTTTGCCCCAAAATAAGGGAAATTTCTGGAATTTTGCCTTAAAACAAGTGGAATTTCTGAGTTTTGCCCCAAAATAAAGAAAATTTCTGTCTTTTTGCCCTAACATACAGGGAATTTCTGCCTTTTGCCCCACAATTCGGGGAATTTCTGCAATTTTGCTTCAAAATTCAGGGAATTTCTGCCTTTTTGACCGAAAATAAAAAGATGAATAACTTTTTGCCATAAAAAAGGGAAATTTCTTCATTTTCCTCCAAAATAAGGGGAATTTCTGATTTTTTGCCTCTAAATAAGTGGAATTTCTGTCTTTTTCCCCCAAAACAAAGGGAATTTCTGTCTTTTTTGCCCCAAAATAAAAAAAAAATTTCAGACTTATTACCCTGAAATAAGTGAAATTTCTGCAATTTCGCTCCAAAATAATTGAAATTTCTGAGTTTTGCCCCAAAATAAGGGGAATTTCTGGATTTTTGTCCCCAAATAAGGGGAATTTCAGCATTTTTACCTCAAAATAAGGGGAATTTCTGCAATTTTGCCCCAAAATATGGGAAATTTCTGCCTTTTTGCCCCAAAATAAGAACAAATTCTGCAATTTTGTACCTAAATAAAAGAAATTTCTGACTTTTTGCCCCAAAAAAGAAAATTTCTGCTATTTTCTTCTGAAATAAGTGAAATTTCTGCAATTTTGCCCCAAAATATGTGAAATTTCTGCAATTTTGCCCCAAAATAAGAAAAATTTCTGCAATTTTTCCCCAAAATAAGTGAAATTACTGAGTTTTGCCCCTAAATAAGAATTTCTGTTTTTGCCCCAACATATAGGGAATTTCTGCCTTTTTGCCCCACAATTAGGGGAATATCTGCAATTTTTCTCCAAAATACGGGGAATTTCTGCCTTTTTGCCCAAAAATAAGAAGAATGCATCCCATTTTTGCCATAAAAAAGGGAAATTTCTTCATTTTTGCTCCAAAATAAGGGGAATTTCTGCTTTTTTGCCTCTTAATAAGTGGAATTTCTGTCTTTTTCTCCCAACACAAAGGGAATTCCTGTGTTTTTGCCCCAAAATAAGAAAAATTTCTGACTTATTACACTGAAATAAGTGAAATTTCTGCAATTTTGCCCCAAAATGAGGGAAATTTCTGCCTTTTTGCCCCCAAATAAGGAAAGTATCAGCCTTTTTACCTCAAAATAAGGAATATTTCTGCATTTTTGCCCCAAAATATAGGAAATTTCTGCAATTTTGCCCCAAAATAAGGGAAATTTCTGCAATTTTGCCAGAAAATAAGTGAAATTTCTGAGTTTTGCCCCAAAATAAGAGGAATTTCTGTTTTTGCCCCAACATATAAGGAATTTCTCCCTTTTTGCCCCACAATTAGGGAAATTTCTGCAATTTTGCTCCAAAATACGGGGATTTTCTGCCTTTTTGCCCGAAAATAAGAAGAATGCATATCTTTTTGTCATAAAAAAGGGAAATTTCTTCATTTTTGCTCCAAAATAAGGGGAATTTCTGCTTTTTTGGCTCTAAATATGTAGAATTTGTTTTTTTCCCCCAAAACAAAGGGAATTTCTGTCTTTTTTGAACCAAAATAAGGAAAATTTCTGACTTATTACCCTTAAATAAGTGAAATTTCTGCAATTTTGCCCCAAAATGAAGAAAATTTCTGCCTTTTTGCCCCAAAATAAGAACAATTTCTGCAATTTTGTACCAAAATAAAAGAAATTTCTGCCTTTTTGCCCCAAAATAAGAAAATTTCTGCCTTTTTTTTGAAATAAGTGAAATTTCTGCAATTTTGCCCTAAAATAAGTGAAATTTCTGAGTTTTGCCCCAAAATAAGGAGAATTTCTGTCTTTTTGCCCCAACATATAGGGAATTTCTGCCTTTTTGGCCCACAATTAGGGGGATTTCTGCAATTTTGCTCCAAAAAACGCGGAATTTCTGTCTTTTTGCCCGAAAATAAGAAGAATGCATACCTTTTTGCCATAGAAAAGGGAAATTTCTTCATTTTTGCTCCAAAATAAGGGGAATTTCTGCTTTTTGCCTCTAAATAAGTGGAATTTCTGTCTTTTTTCCCAAAACAAAGGGAATTTCTGTCTTTTTGCAGCAAAATAAAGATAATTTCTGACTTATTATTCTGAAATAAGTGAAATTTCTGCAATTTTCCCAAAAATAAGGGAAATTTCTGCATTTTTGCCACAAAATATGGGAAATGTCTGCCTTTTTGCCCCAAAATAAGGAAAATTTCTGCAATTTTGTACCAAAATAAAAGAAATATCTGCCTTTTTGCCCCAAAATTAGAAAATTTCTGCTTTTTTTTCGGAAATAAGTGAAATTTCTGCAATTTTGCCCCAAAATAATTGAAATTTCTAAGTTTTGCCCCAAAATAAGGGAAATTTCTGCTTTTTTGCCCCCAAATAAGAAGTTCAGCATTTTTACCTTAAAATAAGGGGAATTTCTGCATTTTTGCCCCAAAATATGAGAAATTTCTGCCTTTTTCCCAAAATAAGAAAAATTTCTGCAATTTTGTACCAAAATAAAAGAAATTTCTGCCTTTTTGCCCCAAAATAAGAAAATTTCTGCTTTTTTTTCTGATATCAGTGAAATTTCTGCAATTTTGCCCCAAAATAAGTGAAATTTCTGAGTTTTGCCCCAAAATAAGGAGAATTTCTGTCCATTTGCCCCAACATATAGGGAATTTCTGCCTTTTTGCCCCACAATTAGGAGATTTCTGCAATTTTGCTCCAAAACAGAAGGAATTTCTGCCTTTTTGCCCGAAAACAAGAAGAATGCATACCTTTTTGCCATAAAAATAGAAATTTCTTCATTTTTGCTCCAAAATAAGGGGAATTTCTGCTTTTTTGCCTCTAAATAAGTGGAATTTCTGTCTTTTTCCCCCAAAACAAAGGGAATTTCTGTCTTTTTTGCTCCAAAATAAGGAAAATTTCTGACTTATTACCCTGGAATAAGTGAAATTTCTGCAATTTTGCCCCAAAATGAGGGAAATTTCTGCCTTTTTGCCCCCAAATAAGAAAAATATCAGCCTTTTTATCTCAAAATAAGGGAAATTTCTGCATTTTTGCCCCAAAATATGGGAAATTTCTGCCTTTTTGCCCCAAAATAAGAACAAATTCTGCAATTTGGTACCAAAATAAAAGAAATTTCTGACTTTTTGCCCCCAAATAAGGGGAATTTCAGCCTTTTTACCTCAAAATAAAAGGAATTTCTGCATTTTTGCCACAAAATATTTGGAATTTCTGCCTTTTTGCCCCAAAATAAGAAAAACTTCTGCCTTTTTTCCTGAAATAAGTAAAATTTCTGCAATTTTGCCTTAAAATAAGTGAAATTTCTGCAATTTTGCCCCAAAATAAGTGAAATTTCTGCAATTTTGCCCCAAAATAAGGGAAATTTCTGGAATTTTGCCCCATAACAAGTGGAATTTCTGAGTTTTGCCCCAAAATAAAGAGAATTTCTGTCTTTTTACCCTAACATAAAGGGAATTTCTGCCTTTTTGCCCCACAATTAGGGGAATTTCTGCAATTTTGCTTCAAAATTCAGGGAATTTCTACCTTTTTGCCCGAAAATAAGAAGATGAATACCTTTTTGCCATAAAAAAGGGAAATTTCTTCATTTTTCTCCAAAATAAGGGGAATTTCTGATTTTTTGCCTCTAAATAAGTGGAATTTCTGTCTTTTTCCCCCAAAACAAAGGGAATTTCTGTCTCTTTTGCCCCAAAATAAAAAAAAAAATTTCAGAATTATTACCCTGAAATAAGTGAAATTTCTGCAATTTCGCTCCAAAATAATTAAAATTTCTGAGTTTTGCCCCAAAATAAGGGGAATTTCTGGATTTTTGTCCCCAAATAAGGAGAATTTCAGCATTTTTACCTCATAATAAGGGGAATTTCTGCAATTTTGCCCCAAAATATGGGAAATTTCTGCCTTTTTGCCCCAAAGTAAGAACAAATTCTGCAATTTTGTACCTAAATAAAAGAAATTTCTGACTTTTTGCCCCAAAAAAGAAAATTTCTGCTATTTTCTTCTGAAATAAGTGAAATTTCTGCAATTTTGCCCCAAAATATGTGAAATTTCTGCAATTTTGCCCCAAAATAAGAAAAATTTCTGCAATTTTGCCCCAAAATAAATGAAATTTCTGAGTTTTGCCCCTAAATAAGGAGAATTTCTGTTTTTGCCCCAACATATAGGGAATTTCTGCCTTTTTGCCCCACAATTAGGGGAATTTCTGCAATTTTGCTCCAAAATACGGGGAATTTCTGCCTTTTTGCCCGAAAATAAGAAGAATGCATACCTTTTTGCCATAAAAAAGGGAAATTTCTTCATTTTTGCTCCAAAATAAGGGGAATTTCTGCTTTTTTGCTTCTTAATAAGTGGAATTTCTGTCTTTTTCCCCCAAAACAAAGGGAATTTCTGTCTTTTTTGCCCCAAAATACGGAAAATTTCTGACTTATTTCCCTGAAGTTACTGAAATTTCTACAATTTTGCCCAAAATGAGGGAAATTTCTGATTTTTGCCCCCAAATAAGGAAAATATCAGCCTTTTTACCTCAAAATAAAGAATATTTCTGCATTTTTGCCCCAAAATATGGGAAATTTCTGCAATTTTGCCCTTAAATAAGGGAAATTTCTGCAATTTTGCCACAAAATAAGTGAAATTTCTGAGTTTTGCCCCAAAATAAGAGGAATTTCTGTTTTTGCCCCAACATATAGGGAATTTCTGCCTTTTTGACCCACATAGGGAAATTTCTGCAATTTTGCTCCAAAATACGTGGATTTTCTGACTTTTTGCCCGAAAATAAGAAGAATGCATATCTTTTTGTCATAAAAAAGGGAAATTTCTTCATTTTTGCTCCAAAATAAGGGGAATTTCTGCTTTTTTGGCTCTAAATATGTAGAATTTGTTTTTTTTCCCCAAAACAAAGGGAATTTCTGTCTTTTTTGCCCCAAAATAATGAAAATTTATGACTTATTACCCTGAAGTATGTGAAATTTCTGCAATTTTGCCCCAAAATGAGGAAAATTTCTGCCTTTTTGCCCCCAAATAAGAAGAATTTCAGCCTTTTTATATCAAAATAATAGGAATTTCTGCATTTTTGCCCCAAAATATGGGAAATTTCTGCCTTTTTGCCCCAAAATAAGAACAATTTCTGCAATTTTGTACCAAAATAAAAGAAATTTCTGCCTTTTTGCCCCAAAATAAGAATATTTCTGCTTTTTTTCTGAAATAAGTGAAATTTCTGCAATTTTGCCCTAAAATAAGTGAAATTTCTGAGTTTTGCCCCAAAATAAGGAGAATTTCTGTTTTTTTGCCCCAACATATAGGGAATTTCTGCCTTTTTGGCCCACAATTAGGGGGATTTCTTCAATTTTGATCCAAAAAACGGGGAATTTCTGTCTTTTTGCCCCACAATTAGGGAAATTTCTGCAATTTTGCTCCAAAATACGGGGATTTTCTGCCTTTTTGACCGAAAATAAGAAGCATGCATATCTTTTTGTCATAAAAAAGGGAAATTTCTTCATTTTTGCTCCAAAATAAGGGGAATTTCTGCTTTTTTGGCTCAAAATATGTAGAATTTGTTTTTTTCCCCCAAAACAAAGGGAATTTCTGTCTTTTTTGCCCCAAAATAAAGAAAATTTATGACTTATTACCCTGAAATAAGTGAAATTTCTGCAATTTTGCCCCAAAATGAGGAAAATTTCTGCCTTTTTGCCCCCAAATAAGGGGAATTTCAGCCTTTTTATCTCAAAATAATAGGAATTTCTGCATTTTTGCCCCAAAATATAGGAAATTTCTGCCTTTTTGCCCCAAAATAAGAACAATTTCTGCAATTTTGTTCAAAATAAAAGAAATTTCTGCCTTTTTGCCCCAAAATAAGAAAATTTCTGCTTTTTTTCTGAAATAAGTGAAATTTCTGCAATTTTGCCCTAAAATAAGTGAAATTTCTGAGTTTTGCCCCAAAATAAGGAGAATTTCTGTTTTTTGCCCCAACATATAGGGAATTTCTGCCTTTTTGGCCCACAATTAGGGGGATTTCTGCAATTTTGCTCCAAAAAACGGGGAATTTCTGTCTTTTTGCCCGAAAATAAGAAGAATGCATACCTTTTTGCCATAGAAAAGAGAAATTTCTTCATTTTTGCCCCAAAATAAGTGAAATTTCTGAGTTTTGCCCCAAAATAAGAAGAATTTCTGTCCTTTTGCCCCAACATATAGGGAATTTCTGCCTTTTTGCCCCACAATTAGGGGAATTTCTGCAATTTTGCTCCAAAACAGAAGGAATTTCTGCCTTTTTGCCCGAAAACAAGAAGAATGCATACCTTTTAGCCATAAAAAATAGAAATTTCTTAATTTTTGCTCCAAAATAAGGGGAATTTCTGCTTTTTTGCCTCTAAATAAGTGGAATTTCTGTCTTTTTCCCCCCAAAAAAAGGGAATTTCTGTCTTTTTTGCCACATAATAAGGAAAATTTCTGACTTATTACCCTGAAATAAGTGAAATTTCTGCAATTTTGCCCCAAAATGAGGGAAATTTCTGCCTTTTTGCCCCCAAATAAGAAAAATATCAGCCTTTTTATCTCAAAATAAGGGAAATTTCTGCATTTTTGCCCCAAAATATGGGAAATTTCTGCCTTTTTGCCCCAAAATAAGAACAAATTCTGCAATTTTGTACCAAAATAAAAGAAATTTCTGAATTTTTGCCCCCAAACAAGGAGAATTTCAGACCTTTTACCTCAAAATAAGGGGAATTTCTGCATTTTTGCCACAAAATATTTGGAATTTCTGCCTTTTTGCCCCAAAATAAGGAAAACTTCTGCCTTTTTTCCTGAAATAAGTAAAATTTCTGCAATTTTGCCTTAAAATAAGTGAAATTTCTGCAATTTTGCCCCAAAATAAGTGATATTTCTGCAATTTTGCCCCAAAATAAGGGAAATTTCTGGAATTTTGCCCCATAACAAGTGGAATTTCTGAATTTTGCCCCAAAATAAAGAGAATTTCTGTCTTTTTACCCTAACATAAAGGGAATTTCTGCCTTTTTGCCCCACAATTAGGGGAATTTCTGCAATTTTGCTTCAAAATTCAGGGAATTTCTACCTTTTTGCCCGAAAATAAGAAGATGAATACCTTTTTGCCATAAAAAAGAGAAATTTCTTCATTTTTCTCAAAAATAAGGGAAATTTCTGATTTTTTGCCTCTAAATAAGTGGAATTACTGTATTTTTCCCCCAAAACAAAGTGAATTTCTGTCTTTTTTGCCCCAAAATAAAAAAAATTTCAGACTTATTACCCTGAAATAAGTGAAATTTCTGCAATTTCGCTCCAAAATAATTGAAATTTCTGAGTTTTGCCCCAAAATAAGGGGAATTTCTGGATTTTTGTCCCCAAATAAGGGAAATTTTAGCATTTTTACCTTAAAATAAGGGGAATTTTTGCAATTTTGCCACAAAATATGGGAAATTTCTGCCTTTTTGCCCCAAAATAAAAACAAATTCTGCAATTTTGTACCTAAATAAAAGAAATTTCTGACTTTTTGACCCAAAAAAGAAAATTTCTGTTATTTTCTTCTGAAATAAGTGATATTTCTGCAATTTTGCCCCAAAATATGTGAAATTTCTGCAATTTTGCCCCAAAATAAGTGAAATTTCTGAGTTTTGCCCCTAAATAAGAAGAATTTCTGTTTGTGCCCCAACATATAGGGAATTTCTGCCTTTTTGCCCCACAATTAGGGGAATTTCTGCAATTTTGCTCTAAATACGGGGAATTTCTGCCTTTTTGCCCGAAAATAAGAAGAATGCATACCTTTTTGCCATAAAAAAGGGAAATTTCTTCATTTTTGCTCCAAAATAAGGGGAATTTCTGCTTTTTTGCCTCTTAATAAGTGGAATTTCTGTCTTTTTCCCCCCAAACAAAGGGAATTTCTGTCTTTTTTGCCCCAAAATATGGAAAATTTCTGACTTATTACCCTGAAGTTAGTGAAATTTCTGCAATTTTGCCCCAAAATGAGGGAAATTTCTGCCTTTTTGCCCCCAAATAAGGAAAATATCAGCCTTTTTACCTCAAAATAAGAGATATTTCTGCATTTTTGCCCCAAAATATGAGAAATTTCTGCAATTTTGCCCCAAAATAAGGGAAATTTCTGCAATTTTGCCACAAAATAAGTGAAATTTCTGAGTTTTGCCCCAAAATAAGAGGAATTTCTGCTTTTACCCCAACATATAGGGAATTTCTGCCTTTTTGCCCCACAATTAGGGGAATTTCTGCAATTTTGCTCCAAAATACGGGGATTTTCTGCCTTTTTGCCCGAAAATAAGAAGAATGCATATCTTTTTGTCATAAAAAAGGGAAATTTCTTCATTTTTGCTCCAAAATAAGGGGAATTTCTGCTTTTTTGGCTCTAAATATGTAGAATTTGTTTTTTTCCCCCAAAACAAAGGGAATTTCTGTCTTTTTTGCCCCAAAATAAGGAAAATTTCTTACTTATTACCCTGAAATAAGTGAAATTTCTGCAATTTTGCCCCAAAATGAGGAAAATTTCTGCCTTTTTGCCCTTAAATAAGGGGAATTTCAGCCTTTTTATCTCAAAATAATAGGAATTGCTGCATTTTTGCCCCAAAATATGGGAAATTTCTGCCTTTTTGCCCCAAAATAAGAACAATTTCTGCAATTTTGTACCAAAATAAAAGAAATTTCTGCCTTTTTGCCCCAAAATAAGAAAATTTCTGCTTTTTTTCTGAAATAAGTGAAATTTTTGCAATTTTGCCCTAAAGTAAGTGAAATTTCTGAGTGTTGCCTCAAAATAAGGAGAATTTCTGTCGTTTTGCCCCAACATATAGGGAATTTCTGCCTTTTTGTCCCACAATTAGGGGAATTTCTGCAATTTTGCTCCAAAACAGAAGGAATTTCTGCCTTTTTGCCCGAAAACAAGAAGAATGCATACCTTTTTGCCATAAAAAATAGAAATTTCTTTATTTTTGCTCCAAAATAAGGGGAATTTCTGCTTTTTTGCCTCTAAATAAGTGGAATTTCTGTCATTTTCCCCCAAAACAAAGGGAATTTCTGTCTTTTTTGCCCCAAAATAAGGAAAATTTCTGACTTATTACCCTGAAATAAGTGAAATTTCCGCAATTTTGCCCCAAAATGAGGGAAATTTCTGCCTTTTTGCCCCCAAATAAGAAAAATATCAGCCTTTTTACCTCAAAATAAGGGGAATTTCTGCATTTTTCCCCAAAATATGGGAAATTTCTGCTTTTTTGCCCCAAAATAAGAACAAATTCTGCAATTTTGTACCAAAATAAAAGAAATTTCTGCCTTTTTGCCCCAAAATAAGAAAATTTCTGCTTTTTTTTCTGAAATAAGTGAAATTTCTGCAATTTTGCCCCAAAATATGTGAAATTTCTGCAATTTTGCCCCAAAATAAGGGAAATTTCTGCAATTTTGCCCCAAAATATGTGAAATTTCTGAGTTTTGCCCCAAAATAAGGAGAATTTCTGTCTTTCTGCCCCAACATATAGGGAATTTCTGCCTTTTTGCCCCAGAATTAGGGGAATTGCTGCAATTTTGCTCTAAAATACGGGGAATTTCTGCCTTTTTGCCCAAAAATAAGAAGAATGCATACCTTTTGCCATAAAAAAGGGAAATTTTTTCATTTTTGCTCCAAAATAAGGGGAATTTCTGCTTTTTTGACTCTTAATAAGTGGAATTTCTGTCTTTTTCCCCCAATACAAAGGGAATTTCTGTATTTTTTGCCCCAAAATAAAAAAAATTTCTGACTTGTTACCCTGAAGTAAGTGAAATTTCTGCAATTTTGCCCCAAAATAAGGGAAATTTCTGCCTTTTTCCCCCAAATTAGGGGGAATTTCAGCCTTTTTACCTCAAAATAAGGGGAATTTCTGCATTTTTGCCACAAAATATTTGGAATTTCTGCCTTTTTGCTCCAAAATAAGAAAAATTTCTGTGTTTCTTCCCTGAAATAAAGGAAATTTCTGCAATTTTGCCCCAAAATAAGTGAAATTTCTGCAATTTTGCCCCAAAATAAGTGGAATTTCTGAGTTTTTCTCCAAAATTAGAAGAATTTCTGTCTTTTTGCCCCAACAAATAGGGAATTTCTCACTTTTTGCCCCACAACTAGGGGAATTTCTGCAATTTTGCTCCAAAATACAGGGAATTTCTGCTTTTTTTCCCAAAAATAAGGGGAATGTATACCTTTTGCCACAAAAAAGGGAAATTTCTTCATTTTTGCCCCAAAATAATGGGAATTTCTGCCTTTTTACCTCAAAATAAGTGAAATTTCTGACTTTAAACCCAAAAATAAACGGAATTTCTGTCTTTTTGCCCCAAAATAAAAGTAATTTTTGAATTTTGCCCTGAAATAAGGGAAATTTCTGCAATTTTGCCCCAACATAAAAGAAATTTCTGCCTTTTTGACACAAAATAAAGGGAATTTCTGCATTTTTGCCACAAAATATTAGGAATTTCTGACTTTTTGCCCCAAAATAAGAAAATTTCTGCCTTTTTCCCTGAAATAAGTGAAATTTCTGCAATTTTGCCCCAAAATAAGGGAAATTTCTGCCTTTTTGTTCCAAAATAAGGGGAATTTCAGCCTTTTTACCTCAAAATAGGGGATTTCTGCATTTTTGCCAAAAAATATTGAGAATTTCTGCCATTTTGCTCCAAAATATCAAAAATTTCTGCCTTTTTTCCCTGAAATAAGTGAAATTTCTGCAATGTTGCCCCAAAATAAGTGAAATTTCTGCAATTTTGCCCCAAAATAATAGAAATTTCTGGAATTTTCCCCAAAATAAATTGAATTTCTGAGTTTTGCCCCGAAATAAAAAGAATTTCTGTCTTTTTGCCCAAACATATAGGGAATTTCTGCATTTTTGCCCCACAATTAGAGGAATTTCTGCAATTTTGCTCCAAAATACTGGGAATTTCTTCTTTTTAGCCCGAAAATAAAAATAATGTATACCTTTTGCCACAAAAAAAGAAATTTCTTCATTTTTGCCCCAAAATAAGAGGAATTTCTGCATTTTTACCTCAAAATAAGTGAAATTTCTGCCATTTACCCAAAAATAAACAGAATTTCTGTTTTTTTGTCCCAAAATAAAAGGAATTTCTGAATTATGCCCTGAAATAAGTGATATTTTTGCAATTTTTCTCCAAAATAAAAGAAATTTCTGCCTTTTTGCCACAAAATAAGGGCAATTTCTGTCTTTTTGCCCCAAAATAAGGGAAATTTATGCCTTTTTGCCCCCAAATAAGGGGAATTTCAAACTTTTTCCCTCAAAATAAGAGGAATTTCTGCATTTTTGCCACAAAATATTAGGAATTTCTGCCTTTTTGCTCCAAAATAAGGAAAATTTCTGCCTTTTATCCGTGAAATAAGTGAAATTTCTGCAATTTTGCCCTAAAATAAGGGAAATTTCTGCAATTTTGCCCCAAAATAAGGGAAATTTCTGAAATTTTGCCCCAGAATAAGTGGAATTTCTGAGTTTGCCCAAAAATGTGAAGAATTTTTGTCTTTTTGCCTCAACATATAGGGAATTTCTGCCTTTTTTTCCCACAATTAGGGAAATTTCTGCAATTTTGCTCCAAAATATGGGAATTTCTGCTTTTTTGCCCGAAAATGAGGGGAATGTATACCTTTTGCCACAAAAAAATGGAAATTTCTTCATTTTTGCCCCAAAATAAGAGGAATTTCTGCATTTTTACCTCAAAATAAGTGAAATTTCTAGCTTTTTACCCAAAATAAAGGGAATTTCTGTTTTTTCCCCAAAATAAAAGGAATTTTTTAATTATGCTCTGAAACATGTGAAATTTCTGCAATTTTGCCTCAAAATAAGGGAAATTTCTGCCTTTTTGAAACACAATAAAAAAAATTTCTGCATTTTTACCAAAAAATATTAAGAATTTCTGCCTTTTTGCCCCAAAATAAGGAAAATTTCTGCATTTTTTCCCTGAAATAAGTGAAATTTCTGCAATTTTGCCCCAAAATAAGTGAAATTTCTGCAATTTTGCCCCAAAATAAGTAAAATTTCTGCAATTTTGCCCAAAAATAAGGGAAATTTCTGGAATTTGCCCCATAATAAGTGGAATTTCTGAGTTTTGACCCAAAATAAAAAGAATTTCTTTCTTTTTACCCCCACATATATGGAATTTCTCCATTTTTGCCCCACAATTAGGAGAATTTCTGCAATTTTGCTCCAAAATACGGGGAATTTCTGCTTTTTAGCCCGAAAACAAGGGGAATGTATACCTTTTGCCACAAAAAGGGAAATTTCTTCATTTTTGCTCCAAAATAAGAGGAATTTCTGCCTTTTTACCTCAAAATAAGTGAAATTTCTGCCTTTTTTACCCAAAAATAAACGGAATTTCTGTCTTTTTGCCCCAAAATAAAAGGAATTTTTGAATTTGCCCTGAAATAAGTGAAATTTCTTCAATTTTGCCCCAAAATAAAGAAAATTTCTGACTTTTTGATACAAAATAAAAAGAATTTCTGCATTTTTTGCCACAAAATATTAGGAATTTCTGCCTTTTTGCCCCAAAATAAGGAAAATTTCTGTCTTTCTTCCCTGAAATATAGGAAATTTCTGCAATTTTGCCCCAAAATAAGTGAAATTTCTGCAATTTTGCCCCAAAATAAGTGGAATTTTTGAGTTTTGTCCCAAAATAAGGAGAATTTCTGTCTTTTTGCCCCAACAAATAGGGAATTTCTCCTTTTTGTCCCACAACTAGGGGAATTTCTGCAATTTTGCTCCAAAATACGGGGAATTTCTGCTTTTTAGCCCGAAAATAAAAATAATGTATACCTTTTGCCACAAAAAAAAGAAATTTCTTCATTTTTGCCTCAAAATAAGAGGAATTTCTGCATTTTTACCTCAAAATAAGTGAAATTTCTGCCTTTTTACCCAAAAATAAACAGAATTTTTGTCTTTTTGCCCCAAAATAAAAGGAATTTTTGAATTATGCCCTGAAATAAGTGATATTTCTGCAATTTTTCTCCAAAATAAAAGAAATTTCTGCCTTTTTGCCACAAAATAACAAGAATTTCTGTCTTTTTGAAGCAAAATAAGGGAAATTTATATTTTTTTGCCCCCAAATATGGGTAATTTCAGCATTTTTACCTCAAAATAATGGTAATTTCTGCATTTTTGCCACAAAATATTTGGAATTTCTGCCTTTTTGCTCCAAAATAAAGAAAATTTCTGCCTTTTTTCCATGAAATAAGTGAAATTTCTGCAATTTTGCCATAAAATAAGGGAAATTTCTGCAATTTTGCCCCAAAATAAGGGAAATTTCTGGAATTTTGCCCCAGAATAAGTGGAATTTCTGAGTTTTGCCCAAAAATGTGGAGAATTTTTGTCTTTTTGCCTCAACATATGGGGAATTTCTGCCTTGTTGCCCCACAACTAGGGGAATTTCTGCAATTTTGCACCAAAATACGGGAATTTCTGCTTTTTTGCCCGAAAATAAAGGGAATGTATACATTTTGCCACAAAAAATGGAAATTTCTTCATTTTTGCCACAAAATAAGAGGAATTTCAGCATTTTTACCTCAAAATATGTGAAATTTCTGCCTTTTTACCCAAAATAAAAGGAATTTCTGTCTTTTTGCCCCAAAATAAAAGGATTTTTTGAATTATTCCCTGAAATAAGTGAAATTTCTGCAATTTTGCCCCAAAATAAGGGAAATTTCTGCCTTTTTGACACAAAATAAGGGAAATTTCTGCATTTTTACCAAAAAATATTAAGAATTTCTGCCTTTTTCCCCCAAAATAAGGAAAATTTCTGCATTTTTTCCCTGAAATAAGTGAAATTTCTGCAATTTTGCCCCAAAATAAGTGAAATTTCTGCAATTTTGCCCCAAAATAAGTAAAATTTCTGCAATTTTGCCCAAAAATAAGGGAAATTTCTGGAATTTTGCCCAAATAAGTGGAATTTCTGAGTTTTGCCCCAAAATAAATAGAATTTCTGTCTTTTTACCCCCACATATAGGGAATTTCTGCATTTTTGCCCTACAATTAGGAGAATTTCTGCAATTTTGCTCCAAAATACGGGAAATTTCTGCTTTTTAGCCCGAAAATAAGGGGAATGTATACCTTATGCCACAAAAAAGGAAAATTTCTTCATTTTTGCCCCAAAATAAGAGGAATTTCTGCCTTTTTACCTCAAAATAAGTGAAATTTCTGCCCTTTTTACCCAAAAATAAACGGAATTTCGGTCTTTTTGCCCCAAAATAAAAGGAATTTTTGAATTATGTCCTGAAATAAGTGAAATTTCTGTTATTTTGCCCCAAAATAAGGAAAATTTCTGACTTTTTGACACAAAATAAGGGGAATTTCTGCATTTTTGCCACAAAATATTAGAAATTTCTGCCTTTTTGCCCCAAAATAAGGAAAATTTCTGTCTTTCTTCCCTGAAATAAAGGAAATTTCTGCAATTTTGCCCCAAAATAAGTGAAATTTCTGCAATTTTGCCCCAAAATAAGTGGAATTTCAGAGTTTTGCCCCAAAATAAGGAGAATTTCTGTCTTTTTGCCCCAACAAATAGGGAATTTCTCCCTTTTTGCCCCACAACTAGGGGAATTTCTGCAATTTTGCTCCAAAATACAGGGAATTTCTGCTTTTTACCAAAAATAAGGGGAATGTATAATTTTTGCCACAAAAAGGGGAAATTTCTTCATTTTTGCTCCAAAATAAGAGGAATTTTTGCCTTTTTACATCAAAATAAGTGAAATTTCTGCCTTTTTACCCAAAAATAAATGGAATTTCTGTCTTTTTGCCTCAAAATAAAAGGAATTTTTGAATTTTTCCCTGAAATAAGGGAAATTTCTGCATTTTTGCCCCAACATAAAAGAAATTTCTGCCTTTTTGACACAAAATAAAAGGAATTTCTGCATTTTTGCCACAAAATATTAGGAATTTCTGACTTTTTGCCCCAAAATAAGAAAATTTCTGCCTTTTTTCTCTGAAATAAGTGAAATATCTGCAATTTTGCCCCAAAATAAGGGAAATTTCTCCCTTTTTGACACAAAATAAGGGGAATTTCTGCATTTTTGCCACAAAATATTAGGAATTTCTGACTTTTTACCCCAAAATAAGAAAATTTCTGCTTTTTTTCCTTGAAATAAGTGAAATTTCTGCAATTTTGACAGAAAATAAGGGAAATTTTTGGAATTTTGACCCAAAATAAGTTGAATTTCTGAGTTTTTCCCCAAAATAAGGAGAATTTCTGTCTTTTTGCCCCAACATATAGTGAATTTCTCACTTTTTGCCCCACAATTAGGGGATTTTCTGCAATTTTGCTGCAAAATACTAGGAATTTCTGCTTTTTTGCCTGAAAATAAGGTTAATGTATACCTTTTGCCACAAAAAAGGGAAATTTCTTCATTTTTGCCCCAAAATAAAAAGAATTTCTTCCTTTTTACATCAAAATAAGTGAAATTTCTGCCTTTTTACCCAAAAATATATGGAATTTCTGTCTTTTTGCCCCAAAATAAAAGAAATTTTTGAATTTTGCCCTGAAATATGTTAAATTTCTGCAATTTTGCCCCAAAATAAGGGAAATTTCTGGAATTTTGCCCCAAAATAAGTGGGATTTCTGAGTTTTTTTTCAAAATAAGGAGAATTTCTGTCTTTTTGCCCCAACATATAGGGAATTTCTGCCTTTTTGCCCCACAATTAGGGGATTTTCTGCAATTTTGCCCCAAAATAAGGGAAATTTCTGTCTTTTTGCCCCCAAATAAGTGGAATTTCAGCCTTTTACCTCAAAATAAGGGGAATTTCTGCATTTTTGCCACAAAATATTAGGAATTTCTGACTTTTTGCCCCAAAATACGAAAATTTCTGCTTTATTTCTTTGAAATAAGTGAAATTTCTGCAATTTTGACAGAAAATAGGGGAAATTTTAGGAATTTTGCCCCAAAATAAGTGGAATTTCTTAGTTTTTCTCCAAAATAAGGAGAATTTCTGCCTTTTTGTCCCAACATATAGAAAATTTCTGCCTCTTTGCCCCACAATTAGGGGATTTTCTGCAATTTTGTTCCAAAATACGAGGAATTTCTGCTTTTTTGCCGGAAAATAAGGGGAATGTATACCTTTTGCCACAAAAAAGAAAAATTTCTTCATTTTTGCCCCAAAATAAGAGGAATTTCTTCCTTTTTACCTCAAAATAAGTGAAATTTCTGACTTTTTACCCAAAAATACATGGAATTTCTGTCTTTTTGCCCCAAAATAAAAGGAATTTTTGAATTTTGCCCTGAAATAAGTGAAATTTCTGCAATTTTGCCCCAAAATAAGGGAAATTTCTGGAATTTTGCCCCAAAATAAGTGGAATTTCTGAGTTTTTCCCCCAAATAAGGAGAATTTCTGTCTTTTTGCCCCAACATATAGGAAATTTCTGCCTTTTTGCCCCACAATTAGGGGATTTTCTGCAATTTTGCTCCAAAATGCGGGCAATTTCTGCTTTTTTGCCCGAAAATAAGGGGTATGAATACCTTTTTCCACAAAAAGGGAAATTTCTTCATTTTTGCCCCAAAATAAGAGGAATTTCTGCCTTTTTACCTCAAATTAAGTGAAATTTCTGCCTTTTTACCCAGAAATAAACGGAATTTCTGTATTTTTGGACCAAAATAAGGGGAATTTTTGAATTTTGCACTGAAATAAGTGAAATTTCTTCAATTTTCCCCCAAAATAAGGAAAATTTCTGACTTTTTGACACAAAATAAAGGGAATTTCTGTATTTTTGGCACAAAATATTAGGAATTTCTGCCTTTTTGCCCCAAAATAAGGAAAATTTCTGTCTTTCTTTCCTGAAATAAGGGAATTTTCTGCAATTTTGCCCCAAAATAAGTGAAATTTCTGCAATTTTGCCCCAAAATACATGGAATTTCTGAATCTTGCCAGAAAATAAGGAGATTTTCTGTCTTTTTGCCCCAACAAATAGGGAATTTCTCCCTTTTTGCCCCACAACTAGGAAAATTTGTTCAATTTTGCTCCAAAATACAGGTAATTTCTGCTTTTTTTCCCAAAAATAAAGGGAATGTATACCTTTTGCCACAAAAAAGGGAAATTTCTTCATTTTTGTCCCAAAATAATAGGAATTTCTTCCTCTTTACTTCAAAATAAGTGAAATTTCTGCCTTTTTACCCAAATATAAACGGAATTTCTGTCTTTTTGCCCCAAAATAAATGGAATTTTTGAATTTTGCCCTGAAATAAGTGAAATTTCTGTAATTTTGCCCCAAAATAAGTGAAATTCTGCCTTTTGACACAAAATAAGTGGAATTTCTGAATTTTTGCCACAAAATATTAGGAATTTCTGACTTTTTGCCCCAAAATACGAAAATTTCTGCCTTTTTTCCCTGAAATAAGTGAAATTTCTGGAATTTTGCCCCAAAAAAGTGGAATTTCCGAGTTTTTCCTCAAAATAAGGAGAATCTGTCTTTTTGACCCAACATATAGGGAATTTCTGCCTTTTTGCCCCACAATTAGGGGATTGTCTGCAATTCTGCTCCAAAATACGGGAAATTTCTGCTTTTTGCCCGAACATAAGTGGAATGTATACCTTTTGCCACAAAAAAGTAAAATTTCTTCATTTTTGCCCCAAAATAAGAGGAATTTCTTCCTTTTTACCTCAAAATAAGTGAAATTTCTGCCTTTTTACCCCAAAATAAACGGAATTTCTGTATTTTTGCCCCAAAATAAGGGGAATTTTTGAATTTTGCCCTGAAATAAGTGAAATTTCTGCAATTTTGCCCAAAAAGAAGAGAAATTTATGCCTTTTTGCCACAAAATAAGGGGAATTTCTGTCTTCTTGCCCCAAAATAAGGGGAATTTTAGCATTTTACCTCATAATAAGGGGAATCTCTCCTTTTTCGCCCCCAAGTATAGAGAATTTCTGCATTTTTGCCCCAAAATAAGAGAAATTTCTGCATTTTTTCTTTGAAATAATGAAATTTCTGTAATTTTACCACAAAATAAGGGAGATTTCTACAATTTTGCCCCCAAATAAAGGAAATTTCTGGAATTTTGCCCCAAAATAAGGGGAATTTCTGACTTTTTGCCCTGAAATAAAGAGAATGTCTGTCTTTTTTCCCCAAAATAATGTGAATTTCTGCATTTTCCCTCAAAATTAGGCGAATATGTGCAATTTTGCTTCAAAATACGGAGAATTTCTGCCTTATTGTACCAAAATAAAAAGAATTTCTGCATTTTTGCACCAACATAAGGGGAATTTCTGAAATTTTGCTCCAAAATACGGGGAATTTCTGCCTTATTGCCCGAAATAAAGTGGAATTTCTGCCTTTTTGCCCTGAAATATTTGAAATTTCCACAATTTTACCCCAAAATAAGGGGAATTTCTGTTTTTGGCCCCAAAATTAGGAGAATTTCTGCTTTTTGCCCCAAATGAGGCAAATTTCTGACTTTTTGCCCTGAAATAAGTGAAATTTCTGCAATTTTGCCCCAAAATAAGGGGAATTTCTGCCTTTTTGCCAAAATAAGGGGAATTTCAGCATTTTACCTCCAAATAAGGGGAATTTCTGCCTTATTGCCTCAAAATAATGGGAATTTCAGCCTTTTTATCTCAAAATAATGAAAATTTTTTCCTTTTGCCCAAAATATGGAGAATTTCTGACTTTTTGTTCCAAAATAAGGAAAATTTCTTCAATTTTGTACCAAAATAAAAGAAATTTCTGCTTTTTACCACAAAATAAAAGTAATTTCTAACTTTTTGCCCTTAAATAAATGTAATTTCTGCAATTTTGCCCGAAAATAAGGGAAATTTGTGCCTTTTTGCCCCAAAATGTGGGGAATTTCTGCCCTTTTGCCCCAAAATATGGGGAATTTCAGCATTTTACCTCAAAATAAGGGGAATTGCAGCCTTTTTGCACCAAAATATGGAAAATTTCTGCCTTTTTGCCACAAAATAAGAAAAATTTCTGCAATTCTGTACCAAAATAAAATAGATTTCTAAAATTTTGCCCCAAAATAAGGGAAATTTCTGATTTTTGCCCCGAAATAAAGAGAATTTCTGTATTTTTGCCCCAAAATAAAGGGAATTTCTGCTTTTTCCCCCAAAATTAGGGGAGTTTCTGCAAGTTTGCTTCAAAATACAGGGAATTTCTGCCTCTTTTCCCGAAAATAAGGGGAACTTCTGCCGATTTGCCCCAAATAAAGAGAATTTCTGCATTTTTGGCCCAATATTAGGGGAATTTCTGAAATTTTGCTCCAAAATACGGGGAATTTCTGCCTTTTTGCCCTCAAACAAGGGAAATTTCTGCAATTTTATTCCACAATAAGGGGAATTTCTGCCTTTTTGCCCCCAAATAAGAAGAATTTCTGGCTTTTTGCCTTGAAATATGTAAAATGTCTGCAATTTTACCCCAAAATAAGGTGAATTTCTGCCTTTTTGCCCCAAAATCATGGGAATTTCTGTTTTTTTGCCTTGAAATAAGAAAAATTTTTGCTTTTTTTCTCTGACATAAGTGAAATTTCTGCAAATTTGCCTTAAAATAAAAGAAATTTCTGCAATTTTCCCCATAATAAAGGAATTTTCTTCAATTTTGCCCCAAAATAAAGGGAATTTCTGCCTTTTTGCCCCACAATTAGGGGATTTTCTGCAATTTTGCTCCAAAATATGGGAATTTCTGCTTTTTTGCCTGAAAATAAGGGGGATGTATACCTTTTGCCACAAAAAAGTGAAATTTTTTCATTTTTGCCCCAAAATAAGAGGAATTTCTTCCTTTTTATTTCAAAATAAGTGAAATTTCTGCCTTTTTGCCCCACAAGTAGGGGAATTTCTTCAATTTTGCTCCAAAATTCGGGGAATTTCTGCCTTTTTGCCCGAAAACAAGAAGAATGCATACCTTTTTGCCATAAAAAAGAGGAATTTCTTCATTTTTGCTCCAAAATAAGGTGAATTTCTGCATTTTTGCCTCAAAATAAGTGGAATTTCTGTTTTTTTCCCCCAAAACAAATGGAATTTCTGTCTTTTTTGTCCCAAAATATGGAAAATTTCTGACTTATTACCCTGAAATAAGTGAAATTTCTGCAATTTTGCCCCAAAATGAGGAAAATTTCTGCCTTGTTGCCCCCAAATAAGAAAATATCAGCATTTTTACCTCAAAATAAGGGAAATTTCTGCATTTTTGCCCCAAAATATGGGAAATTTCTGCCCTTTTGCCCCAAAATAAGAACAAATTCTGCAATTTTGTACCTAAATAAAAGAAATTTCTGACTTTTTGCCCCAAATAGATAATTTCTGCTTTTTTTTCTGAAATAAGTGAAATTTTTGTAATTTTGCCCCAAAATATGTGAATTTTCTGCAATTTTGCCCCAAAATAAGGGAAATATCTAAGTTTTGCCCCAAAATAAGGAGAATTTCTGTCTTTTTGCCCCAACATATAGGGAATTTCGGCCTTTTTGCCCCACAATTAAGGGAATTTCTTCAATATTGCTCCAAAATTTGGGGAATTTCTGCCTTTTTGCCCGAAAACAATAAGAATGCATACCTTTTTGCCATAAAAGAGGGAAATTTCTTTATTTTTGCTCCAAAATAAGGGGAATTTCTTTTTTTTTGCCTCTAAATAAGTGGAATTTCTGTTTTTTCCCCCAAACAAAGGGAATTTCTGTCTTTTTGCCCCAAAATAAGGAAAATTTCTGACTTATTACCCTGAATAAGTAAAATTTCTGCAATTTTGCCCCTAAATAAGGGAAATTTCTGAGTTTTGCCCCCAAATAAGAGGAATTTCTGTATTTTTGCCCCAATATATAGGGAATTTCTGCCTTTTTGCCCCACAATTAAAGGAATTTCTGCAATTTTGCTCCAAAATACGGGGATTTTCTGCCTTTTTGCCCAAAAATAATAAGAATGCATATCTTTTTGCCATAAAAAAGGGAAATTTCTTCATTTTTGCTCCAAAATAAGGGGAATTTCTGCTTTTTTTGCTCTAAATAAGTGTAATTTCTATTTTTTTCCTTCAAAACAAAGGGAATTTCTGTCTTTTTTGCCCCAGAAGAAGGAAAATTTCTGACTTATTACCCTGAAATAAGTGAAATTTCTGCAATTTTGCCCCAAAATGAGGAAAATTTCTGCCTTGTTGCCCCCAAATAAGAAAATATCAGCATTTTTACCTCAAAATAAGGGAAATTTCTGCATTTTTGCCCCAAAATATGGGAAATTTCTGCCCTTTTGCCCCAAAATAAGAACAAATTCTGCAATTTTGTACCTAAATAAAAGAAATTTCTGACTTTTTGCCCCAAATAGATAATTTCTGCTTTTTTTTCTGAAATAAGTGAAATTTTTGTAATTTTGCCCCAAAATATGTGAATTTTCTGCAATTTTGCCCCAAAATAAGGGAAATATCTAAGTTTTGCCCCAAAATAAGGAGAATTTCTGTCTTTTTGCCCCAACATATAGGGAATTTCGGCCTTTTTGCCCCACAATTAAGGGAATTTCTTCAATATTGCTCCAAAATTTGGGGAATTTCTGCCTTTTTGCCCGAAAACAATAAGAATGCATACCTTTTTGCCATAAAAGAGGGAAATTTCTTTATTTTTGCTCCAAAATAAGGGGAATTTCTTTTTTTTGCCTCTAAATAAGTGGAATTTCTGTTTTTTCCCCCAAACAAAGGGAATTTCTGTCTTTTTGCCCCAAAATAAGGAAAATTTCTGACATTACCCTGAATAAGTAAAATTTCTGCAATTTTGCCCCTAAATAAGGGAAATTTCTGAGTTTTGCCCCCAAATAAGAGGAATTTCTGTATTTTTGCCCCAATATATAGGGAATTTCTGCCTTTTTGCCCCACAATTAAAGGAATTTCTGCAATTTTGCTCCAAAATACGGGGATTTTCTGCCTTTTTGCCCAAAAATAATAAGAATGCATATCTTTTTGCCATAAAAAAGGGAAATTTCTTCATTTTTGCTCCAAAATAATGGGAATTTCTGCTTTTTTTGCTCTAAATAAGTGTAATTTCTATTTTTTTCCTTCAAAACAAAGGGAATTTCTGTCTTTTTTGCCCCAGAAGAAGGAAAATTTCTGACTTATTACCCTGAAATAAGTGAAATTTCTGCAATTTTGCCCCAAAATGAGGAAATTTTCTGCCTTTTTGCCCCCAAATAAGGGGAATTTCAGCCTTTTTAACTCAAAATAATAGGAATTTCTGCATTTTTGTCCCAAAATATGGGAAATTTCTACCTTTTTGCCCCAAAATAAGAACAATTTCTGCAATTTTGTACCAAAATAAAAGAAATTTCTGCCTTTTTGCCCCAAAATAAGAAAATTTCTGCTTTTATTCTGAAATAAGTGAAATTTCTGCAATTTTGCCGTAAAATCAGTGAAATTTCTGAGTTTTGCCCCAAAATAAGGAGAATTTCTGTCTTTTCGCCCCAACATATAGGGAATTTCTGCCTTTTTGCCCCACAATTAAAGGGATTTCTGCAATTTTGCTCCAAGAAACGGGGAATTTCTGTCTTTTTGCCCGAAAATATGAAGAATGCATACCTTTTTGCCATAGAAAAGGGAAATTTCTTCATTTTTGCTCCAAAATAAGGGGAATTTCTGCTTTTTTGCCTCTAAATAAGTGGAATTTCTGTCTTTTTCCCCCAAAACAAAGGGAATTTCTGTCTTTTTGCACCAAAATAAAGATAATTTCTGACTTATTATTCTGAAATAAGTGAAATTTCTGCAATTTTGCCCCAAGATAAGGGAAATTTCTGCATTTTTTGCCCCCAAGTAAGGGGAATTTCCGACTTTTTACCTCAAAATAAGGGGAATTTCTGCATTTTTGCCCCAATATATGGGAAATGTCTGCCTTTTTGCCCCAAAATAAGGAAAATTTCTGCAATTTTGTACCAAAATAAAAGAAATATCTGCCTTTTTGCCCCCAAATTAGAAAATTTCTGTTTTTTTTTTTTGGAAATAAGTGAAATTTCTGCAATTTTGCCCCAAAATAATTGAAATTTCTAAGTTTTGCCCCAAAATAAGGGAAATTTCTGCTTTTTTGCCCCCATAAAAGGGGAAGTTCAGCCTTTTTACCTTAAAAGAAAG
The DNA here is from genome assembly GCF_963924665.1 of Micromys minutus. Taxonomy (NCBI): domain Eukaryota; kingdom Metazoa; phylum Chordata; class Mammalia; order Rodentia; family Muridae; genus Micromys; species Micromys minutus. The sequence continues at coordinate 148,882 of NW_027667641.1, read as the reverse complement.
GGAATTTCTGCATTTTTGCCCCAAAATATGAGAAATTTCTGCCTTTTTCCCAAAATAAGAAAAATTTCTGCAATTTTGCACCAAAATAAGGGAAATTTCTGACTTTTTGCCCCAAAATAAGTGAAATTTCTGCTTTTTTTTCTGAAATAAGTGAAATTTCTGCAATTTTGCCCCAAAATAAGTGAAAATTCTGAGTTTTGCCCCAAAATAAGGAGAATTTCTGTCTTTTCGCCCCAACATATAGGGAATTTCTGTCTTTTTGCCCCACAATTCGGGGAATTTCTGCAATTGTGCTCCAAAATACGAGGAATTTCTGCCTTTTTGCCCAAAAACAAGAAGAATGCATACCTTTTTGCCATAAAAAAAGAAAATTTCTTCATTTTTCCTCCAAAATAAGGGGACTTTCTGCTCTTTTGCCTCTTAATAAGTGGAATTTCTGTCTTTTTCCCCCAAAACAAAGGGAATTTCCATCTTTTTTGCCTCAAAATAAGGAAAATTTCTGACTTATTACCCTGATGTAAGTGAAATTTCTGCAATTTTGCCCCAAAATAAGGAAAATTTATGCCTTTTTACCCCCAAATAAGGGGAATTTCAGCATTTTTACCTCAAAATAAGGGGAATTTCTGCATTTTTGCCACAAAATATTTGGAATTTCTGCTTTTGCTCCAAAATAAGAAAAACTTCTGCCTTTTTTCCTGAAATAAGTGAAATTTCTGCAATTTTGCCCCAAAATAAGTGAAATTTCTGCAATTTTGTCCCAAAATAAGTGAAATTTCTGAAATTTGGCCCAAAATAAGGGAAATTTCTGGAATTTTGCCCCAAAATAATTGAAATTTCTGAGTTTTGCCCCAAAATAAGGGGAATTTCTGCCTTTTTGCCCCCAAATAAGGGGAATTTCAGCATTTTTACCTCAAAATAAGGGGAATTTCTGCATTTTTGCCCCAAAATATTGGAAATTTCTGCCTATTTGCCCAAAATAAGAAAAATTTTTGCAATTTTGTACCAAAATAAAAGAAATTTCTGCCTTTTTGCCCCAAAATAAGAAAATTTCTGCTTTTTTTCTGAAATAAGTGAAATTTCTGCAATTTTACCCCAAAATAAGTGAAATTTCTGAGTTTTGCCCCAAAATAAGGAGAATTTTGTATTTTTGCCACAATATATAGGGAATTTCTGCCTTTTTGTGCTACAATTAAAGGAATTTCTGCAATTTTGATCCAAAATACGGGGAATTTCTGCCTTTTTGCCCGAAAAAAAGAAAAATGCATACCTTTTTGCCATAAAAAAGGAAAATTTCTTCATTTTTGCTCCAAAATAAGGGGAATTTCTGCTTTTTGGCCTCTAAATAAGTGGAATATCTCTCTTTTTCCCCCAAAACAAGGGAATTACTGTCTTTTTTGCCCCAAAATAAGAAAAATTTCTGGCTTATTACCCTGAAATAAGTGAAATTTCTGCAATTTTGCCCCAAAATGAGGAAAATTTCTGCCTTTTTGCCCCCAAATAAAAGGAATTTCAGCTTTTATACCACAAAATAAGAGGAATTTCTGCATTTTTGCCCCAAAATATGGGAAATTTCGGCGTTTTTGCCCCAAAATAAGAACAATTTCTGCAATTTTGTACCAAAATAAAAGAAATTTCTGACTTTTTGCCCCAAAAAAGAAAAGTTCTGCTTTTTTTACTGACATAAGTGAAATTTCTGCAATTTTGCCCCAAAATAAGTGAAATTTCTGCAATTTTGCCCCAAAATAAGGGAAATTTCTGGAATTTTGCCTTAAAACAAGTGGAATTTCTGAGTTTTGCCCCAAAATAAGAAGAATTTCTGTCTTTTTGCCCTAACATACAGGGAATTTCTGCCTTTTTGCCCCACAATTCGGGGAATTTCTGCAATTTTGCTTCAAAATTTAGGGAATTTCTGCCTTTTTGACCAAAAATAAGAAGATGAATACCTTTTTGCCATAAAAAAGGGAAATTTCTTCATTTTTCTCCAAAATAAGTGGAATTTCTGATTTTTTGCCTCTAAATAAGTGGAATTTTGGTCTTTTTCCCCCAAAACAAAGGGAATTTCTGTCTTTTTTGCCCCAAAATAAGGAAAATTTCAGACTTATTACAATGAAATAAGTGAAATTTCTGCAATTTTGCTCCAAAATAATTGAAATTTCTGAGTTTTGCCCCAAAATAAGAGGAATTTCTGGATTTTTGTCCCCAAATAAGGGGAATTTCAGCATTTTTACCTCAAAATAAGGGGAATTTCTGCAATTTTGCCCCAAAATATGGGAAATTTCTGCCTTTTTGCCCCAAAATAAGAACAAAGTCTGCAATTTTGTACAAAAATAAAAGAAATTTCTGACTTTTTGCCCCAAAAAGAAAATTTCTGCTTTTTTTTCTGAAATAAGTGAAATTTCTGCAATTTTGCCCCAAAATAAGTGAAATTTCTGAGTTTTGCCCCAAAATAAAGAGAATTTCTGTCTTTTTGCCCCAACATATAGGGAATTTCTGTCTTTTTGCCCCACAATTAGGGGAATTTCTGCAATTTTGCTCCAAAACAGGGGGAATTTCTGCCTTTTTGAACGAAAACAGGAAGAATGCATACCTTTTTGCCATAAAAAGGGGAAATTTCTTAATTTTTGCTCCAAAATAAGGGGAATTACTGCTTTTTTTGCCTCTTAATAAGTGGAATTTCTGTCTTTTTCCCCCAAAACAAAGGGAATTTCTGTCTTTTTTGCCCCAAAATATGGAAAATTTCTGACTTATTACCCTGAAGTAAGTGAAATTTCTTCAATTTTGCCACAAAATGAGGGTAATTTCTGCCTTTTTGCCCCCAAATAAGGAAAATATCAGCCTTTTTACCTCAAAATAAGGGAAATTTCTGCATTTTTGCCCCAAAATATGGGAAATTTCTGCCTTTTTGCCCCAAAATAAGAACAAATTCTGCAATTTTGTACAAAAATAAAAGAAATTCCTGACTTTTTGCCCCCAAAAGCAAATTTCTGCTTTTTTTTCCTGAAATAAGTGAAATTTCTGCAATTTTGCCCCAAAATATGTGAAATTTCTGCAATTTTGCCCCAAAATAATGGAAATTTTTGCAATTTTGCCACAAAATAAGTGAAATGTCTGAGTTTTGCCCCAAAATAAGAGGAATTTCTGTTTTTGCCCCAACATATAGGGAATTTCTGCCTTTTTGCCCCACAATTAGGGAAATATCTGCAATTTTGCTCCAAAATACGGGGTTTTTCTGCCTTATTGCCCGAAAATAAGAAGAATGCATATCTTTTTGCCATAAAAAAGGGAAATTTCTTCATTTTTGCTCCAAAATAAGGGGAATTTCTGCTTTTTTGGCTCTAAATATGTGGAATTTCTGTTATTTTCCCCCAAAACAAAAGGAATTTCTGTCTTTTTTGCCCCAAAATAAGGAAAATTTCTGACTTATTACCCTGAAATAAGTGATATTTCTGCAATTTTGCCCCAAAATGAGGAAAATTTCTACCTTTTTGCCCCCAAATAAGGGGAATTTCAGCCTGTTTTATCTCAAAATAATAGGAATTTCCGCATTTTTGCCCCAAAATATGGGAAATTTCTGCCTTTTTGCCCCCAAATAAGGGGAATTTCAGCCTTTTTAACTCAAAATAATAGGAATTTCTGCATTTTTGTCCCAAAATATGGGAAATTTCTACCTTTTTGCCCCAAAATAAGAACAATTTCTGCAATTTTGTACCAAAATAAAAGAAATTTCTGCCTTTTTGCCCCAAAATAAGAAAATTTCTGCTTTTATTCTGAAATAAGTGAAATTTCTGCAATTTTGCCGTAAAATAAGTGAAATTTCTGAGTTTTGCCCCAAAATAAGGAGAATTTCTGTCTTTTCGCCCCAACATATAGGGAATTTCTGCCTTTTTGCCCCACAATTAAAGGGATTTCTGCAATTTTGCTCCAAGAAACGGGGAATTTCTGTCTTTTTGCCCGAAAATATGAAGAATGCATACCTTTTTGCCATAGAAAAGGGAAATTTCTTCATTTTTGCTCCAAAATAAGGGGAATTTCTGCTTTTTTGCCTCTAAATAAGTGGAATTTCTGTCTTTTTCCCCCAAAACAAAGGGAATTTCTGTCTTTTTGCACCAAAATAAAGATAATTTCTGACTTATTATTCTGAAATAAGTGAAATTTCTGCAATTTTGCCCCAAGATAAGGGAAATTTCTGCATTTTTTGCCCCCAAGTAAGGGGAATTTCCGACTTTTTACCTCAAAATAAGGGGAATTTCTGCATTTTTGCCCCAATATATGGGAAATGTCTGCCTTTTTGCCCCAAAATAAGGAAAATTTCTGCAATTTTGTACCAAAATAAAAGAAATATCTGCCTTTTTGCCCCCAAATTAGAAAATTTCTGTTTTTTTTTTTTGGAAATAAGTGAAATTTCTGCAATTTTGCCCCAAAATAATTGAAATTTCTAAGTTTTGCCCCAAAATAAGGGAAATTTCTGCTTTTTTGCCCCCATAAAAGGGGAAGTTCAGCCTTTTTACCTTAAAAGAAAGGGAATTTCTGCATTTTTGCCCCAAAATATGAGAAATTTCTGCCTTTTTCCCAAAATAAGAAAAATTTCTGCAATTTTGCACCAAAATAAGGGAAATTTCTGACTTTTTGCCCCAAAATAAGTGAAATTTCTGCTTTTTTTTCTGAATTAAGTGAAATTTCTGCAATTTTGCCCCAAAATAAGTGAAAATTCTGAGTTTTGCCCCAAAATAAGGAGAATTTCTGTCTTTTCGCCCCAACATATAGGGAATTTCTGTCTTTTTGCCCCACAATTAGGGGAATTTCTGCAATTGTGCTCCAAAATACGAGGAATTTCTGCCTTTTTGCCCGAAAACAAGAAGAATGCATACCTTTTTGCCATAAAAAAGGAAAATTTCTTCATTTTTGCTCCAAAATAAGGGGAATTTCTGCTTTTTGGCCTCTAAATAAGTGGAATATCTCTCTTTTTCCCCCAAAACAAGGGAATTACTGTCTTTTTTGCCCCAAAATAAGAAAAATTTCTGGCTTATTACCCTGAAATAAGTGAAATTTCTGCAATTTTGCCCCAAAATGAGGAAAATTTCTGCCTTTTTGCCCCCAAATAAAAGGAATTTCAGCTTTTATACCACAAAATAAGAGGAATTTCTGCATTTTTGCCCCAAAATATGGGAAATTTCGGCGTTTTTGCCCCAAAATAAGAACAATTTCTGCAATTTTGTACCAAAATAAAAGAAATTTCTGACTTTTTGCCCCAAAAAAGAAAAGTTCTGCTTTTTTTACTGACATAAGTGAAATTTCTGCAATTTTGCCCCAAAATAAGTGAAATTTCTGCAATTTTGCCCCAAAATAAGGGAAATTTCTGGAATTTTGCCTTAAAACAAGTGGAATTTCTGAGTTTTGCCCCAAAATAAGAAGAATTTCTGTCTTTTTGCCCTAACATACAGGGAATTTCTGCCTTTTTGCCCCACAATTCGGGGAATTTCTGCAATTTTGCTTCAAAATTTAGGGAATTTCTGCCTTTTTGACCAAAAATAAGAAGATGAATACCTTTTTGCCATAAAAAAGGGAAATTTCTTCATTTTTCTCCAAAATAAGTGGAATTTCTGATTTTTTGCCTCTAAATAAGTGGAATTTTGGTCTTTTTCCCCCAAAACAAAGGGAATTTCTGTCTTTTTTGCCCCAAAATAAGGAAAATTTCAGACTTATTACAATGAAATAAGTGAAATTTCTGCAATTTTGCTCCAAAATAATTGAAATTTCTGAGTTTTGCCCCAAAATAAGAGGAATTTCTGGATTTTTGTCCCCAAATAAGGGGAATTTCAGCATTTTTACCTCAAAATAAGGGGAATTTCTGCAATTTTGCCCCAAAATATGGGAAATTTCTGCCTTTTTGCCCCAAAATAAGAACAAAGTCTGCAATTTTGTACAAAAATAAAAGAAATTTCTGACTTTTTGCCCCAAAAAGAAAATTTCTGCTTTTTTTTCTGAAATAAGTGAAATTTCTGCAATTTTGCCCCAAAATAAGTGAAATTTCTGAGTTTTGCCCCAAAATAAAGAGAATTTCTGTCTTTTTGCCCCAACATATAGGGAATTTCTGTCTTTTTGCCCCACAATTAGGGGAATTTCTGCAATTTTGCTCCAAAACAGGGGGAATTTCTGCCTTTTTGAACGAAAACAGGAAGAATGCATACCTTTTTGCCATAAAAAGGGGAAATTTCTTAATTTTTGCTCCAAAATAAGGGGAATTACTGCTTTTTTTGCCTCTTAATAAGTGGAATTTCTGTCTTTTTCCCCCAAAACAAAGGGAATTTCTGTCTTTTTTGCCCCAAAATATGGAAAATTTCTGACTTATTACCCTGAAGTAAGTGAAATTTCTTCAATTTTGCCACAAAATGAGGGTAATTTCTGCCTTTTTGCCCCCAAATAAGGAAAATATCAGCCTTTTTACCTCAAAATAAGGGAAATTTCTGCATTTTTGCCCCAAAATATGGGAAATTTCTGCCTTTTTGCCCCAAAATAAGAACAAATTCTGCAATTTTGTACAAAAATAAAAGAAATTCCTGACTTTTTGCCCCCAAAAGCAAATTTCTGCTTTTTTTTCCTGAAATAAGTGAAATTTCTGCAATTTTGCCCCAAAATATGTGAAATTTCTGCAATTTTGCCCAAAAATAATGGAAATTTTTGCAATTTTGCCACAAAATAAGTGAAATGTCTGAGTTTTGCCCCAAAATAAGAGGAATTTCTGTTTTTGCCCCAACATATAGGGAATTTCTGCCTTTTTGCCCCACAATTAGGGAAATATCTGCAATTTTGCTCCAAAATACGGGGTTTTTCTGCCTTATTGCCCGAAAATAAGAAGAATGCATATCTTTTTGCCATAAAAAAGGGAAATTTCTTCATTTTTGCTCCAAAATAAGGGGAATTTCTGCTTTTTTGGCTCTAAATATGTGGAATTTCTGTTATTTTCCCCCAAAACAAAAGGAATTTCTGTCTTTTTTGCCCCAAAATAAGGAAAATTTCTGACTTATTACCCTGAAATAAGTGATATTTCTGCAATTTTGCCCCAAAATGAGGAAAATTTCTACCTTTTTGCCCCCAAATAAGGGGAATTTCAGCCTGTTTTATCTCAAAATAATAGGAATTTCCGCATTTTTGCCCCAAAATATGGGAAATTTCTGCCTTTTTGCCCCCAAATAAGGGGAATTTCAGCCTTTTTAACTCAAAATAATAGGAATTTCTGCATTTTTGTCCCAAAATATGGGAAATTTCTACCTTTTTGCCCCAAAATAAGAACAATTTCTGCAATTTTGTACCAAAATAAAAGAAATTTCTGCCTTTTTGCCCCAAAATAAGAAAATTTCTGCTTTTATTCTGAAATAAGTGAAATTTCTGCAATTTTGCCGTAAAATAAGTGAAATTTCTGAGTTTTGCCCCAAAATAAGGAGAATTTCTGTCTTTTCGCCCCAACATATAGGGAATTTCTGCCTTTTTGCCCCACAATTAAAGGGATTTCTGCAATTTTGCTCCAAGAAACGGGGAATTTCTGTCTTTTTGCCCGAAAATATGAAGAATGCATACCTTTTTGCCATAGAAAAGGGAAATTTCTTCATTTTTGCTCCAAAATAAGGGGAATTTCTGCTTTTTTGCCTCTAAATAAGTGGAATTTCTGTCTTTTTCCCCCAAAACAAAGGGAATTTCTGTCTTTTTGCACCAAAATAAAGATAATTTCTGACTTATTATTCTGAAATAAGTGAAATTTCTGCAATTTTGCCCCAAGATAAGGGAAATTTCTGCATTTTTTGCCCCCAAGTAAGGGGAATTTCAGACTTTTTACCTCAAAATAAGGGGAATTTCTGCATTTTTGCCCCAAAATATGGGAAATGTCTGCCTTTTTGCCCCAAAATAAGGAAAATTTCTGCAATTTTGTACCAAAATAAAAGAAATTTCTGCCTTTTTGCCCCCAAATTAGAAAATTTCTGTTTTTTTTTTTTTGGAAATAAGTGAAATTTCTGCAATTTTGCCCCAAAATAATTGAAATTTCTAAGTTTTGCCCCAAAATAAGGGAAATTTCTGCTTTTTTGCCCCCATAAAAGGGGAAGTTCAGCCTTTTTACCTTAAAAGAAAGGGAATTTCTGCATTTTTGCCCCAAAATATGAGAAATTTCTGCCTTTTTCCCAAAATAAGAAAAATTTCTGCAATTTTGCACCAAAATAAGGGAAATTTCTGACTTTTTGCCCCAAAATAAGTGAAATTTCTGCTTTTTTTTCTGAATTAAGTGAAATTTCTGCAATTTTGCCCCAAAATAAGTGAAAATTCTGAGTTTTGCCCCAAAATAAGGAGAATTTCTGTCTTTTCGCCCCAACATATAGGGAATTTCTGTCTTTTTGCCCCACAATTAGGGGAATTTCTGCAATTGTGCTCCAAAATACGAGGAATTTCTGCCTTTTTGCCCGAAAACAAGAAGAATGCATACCTTTTTGCCATAAAAAAAGAAAATTTCTTCATTTTTCCTCCAAAATAAGGGGACTTTCTGCTCTTTTGCCTCTTAATAAGTGGAATTTCTGTCTTTTTCCCCCAAAACAAAGGGAATTTCCATCTTTTTTGCCTCAAAATAAGGAAAATTTCTGACTTATTACCCTGATGTAAGTGAAATTTCTGCAATTTTGCCCCAAAATAAGGAAAATTTATGCCTTTTTACCCCCAAATAAGGGGAATTTCAGCATTTTTACCTCAAAATAAGGGGAATTTCTGCATTTTTGCCACAAAATATTTGGAATTTCTGCCTTTTTGCTCCAAAATAAGAAAAACTTCTGCCTTTTTTCCTGAAATAAGTGAAATTTCTGCAATTTTGCCCCAAAATAAGTGAAATTTCTGCAATTTTGTCCCAAAATAAGTGAAATTTCTGAAATTTGGCCCAAAATAAGGGAAATTTCTGGAATTTTGCCCCAAAATAATTGAAATTTCTGAGTTTTGCCCCAAAATAAGGGGAATTTCTGCCTTTTTGCCCCCAAATAAGGGGAATTTCAGCATTTTTACCTCAAAATAAGGGGAATTTCTGCATTTTTGCCCCAAAATATTGGAAATTTCTGCCTATTTGCCCAAAATAAGAAAAATTTTTGCAATTTTGTACCAAAATAAAAGAAATTTCTGCCTTTTTGCCCCAAAATAAGAAAATTTCTGCTTTTTTTCTGAAATAAGTGAAATTTCTGCAATTTTACCCCAAAATAAGTGAAATTTCTGAGTTTTGCCCCAAAATAAGGAGAATTTCTGTATTTTTGCCACAATATATAGGGAATTTCTGCCTTTTTGTGCTACAATTAAAGGAATTTCTGCAATTTTGATCCAAAATACGGGGAATTTCTGCCTTTTTGCCCGAAAAAAAGAAAAATGCATACCTTTTTGCCATAAAAAAGGAAAATTTCTTCATTTTTGCTCCAAAATAAGGGGAATTTCTGCTTTTTGGCCTCTAAATAAGTGGAATATCTCTCTTTTTCCCCCAAAACAAGGGAATTACTGTCTTTTTTGCCCCAAAATAAGAAAAATTTCTGGCTTATTACCCTGAAATAAGTGAAATTTCTGCAATTTTGCCCCAAAATGAGGAAAATTTCTGCCTTTTTGCCCCCAAATAAAAGGAATTTCAGCTTTTATACCACAAAATAAGAGGAATTTCTGCATTTTTGCCCCAAAATATGGGAAATTTCGGCGTTTTTGCCCCAAAATAAGAACAATTTCTGCAATTTTGTACCAAAATAAAAGAAATTTCTGACTTTTTGCCCCAAAAAAGAAAAGTTCTGCTTTTTTTACTGACATAAGTGAAATTTCTGCAATTTTGCCCCAAAATAAGTGAAATTTCTGCAATTTTGCCCCAAAATAAGGGAAATTTCTGGAATTTTGCCTTAAAACAAGTGGAATTTCTGAGTTTTGCCCCAAAATAAGAAGAATTTCTTTCTTTTTGCCCTAACATACAGGGAATTTCTGCCTTTTTGCCCCACAATTAGGGGAATTTCTGCAATTTTGCTCCATAATACGGGGAATTTCTGCCTTTTTGCCCGAAAATAAGAAGAATGCATACCTTTTTGCCATAAAAAAGGGAAATTTCTTCATTTTTGCTCCAAAATAAGGGGAATTTCTGCTTTTTTGCCTCTTAATAAGTGGAATTTCTGTCTTTTTCCCCCAAAACAAAGGGAATTTCTGTCTTTTTTGCCCCAAAATACGGAAAATTTCTGACTTATTACCCTGAAGTTAGTGAAATTTCTGCAATTTTGCCCAAAATGAGGGAAATTTCTGATTTTTGCCCCCAAATAAGGAAAATATCAGCCTTTTTACCTCAAAATAAAGAATATTTCTGCATTTTTGCCCCAAAATATGGGAAATTTCTGCAATTTTGCCCTTAAATAAGGGAAATTTCTGCAATTTTGCCACAAAATAAGTGAAATTTCTGAGTTTTGCCCCAAAATAAGAGGAATTTCTGTTTTTGCCCCAACATATAGGGAATTTCTGCCTTTTTGCCCCACATAGGGAAATTTCTGCAATTTTGCTCCAAAATACGTGGATTTTCTGCCTTTTTGCCCGAAAATAAGAAGAATGCATATCTTTTTGTCATAAAAAGGGAAATTTCTTCATTTTTGCTCCAAAATAAGGGGAATTTCTGCTTTTTTGGCTCTAAATATGTAGAATTGGTTTTTTTTCCCCAAAACAAAGGGAATTTCTGTCTTTTTTGCCCCAAAATAATGAAAATTTATGACTTATTACCCTGAAGTATGTGAAATTTCTGCAATTTTGCCCCAAAATGAGGAAATTTTCTGCCTTTTTGCCCCCAAATAAGAAGAATTTCAGCCTTTTTATATCAAAATAATGGGAATTTCTTCATTTTTGCCCCAAAATATGTTAAATTTCTGCCTTTTTGCCCCAAAATAAGAACAATTTCTGCAATTTTGTACCAAAATAAAAGAAATTTCTGCATTTTTGCCCCAAAATAAGAATATTTCTGCTTTTTTTCTGAAATAAGTGAAATTTCTGCAATTTTGCCCTAAAATAAGTGAAATTTCTGAGTTTTGCCCCAAAATAAGGAGAATTTCTGTCTTTTTGCCCCAACATATAGGGAATTTCTGCCTTTTTGGCCCACAATTAGGGGGATTTCTACAATTTTGCTCCAAAAAACGGGGAATTTCTGTCTTTTTGCCCCACAATTAGAAAAATTTCTGCAATTTTGCTCCAAAATACTAGGATTTTCTGCCTTTTTTACCGAAAATAAGAAGCATGCATATGTTTTTGTCATAAAAAAGGGAAATTTCTTCATTTTTGCTCCAAAATAAGGGGAATTTCTGCTTTTTTGGCTCTAAATATGTAGAATTTGTTTTTTTCCCCCAAAACAAAGGGAATTTCTGTCTTTTTTGCCCCAAAATAAAGAAAATTTATGACTTATTACCCTGAAATAAGTGAAATTTCTGCAATTTTGCCCCAAAATGAGGAAAATTTCTGCCTTTTTGCCCCCAAATAAGGGGAATTTCAGCCTTTTTATCTCAAAATAATAGGAATTTCTGAAATTTTGCCCCAAAATATGGGAAATTTCTGCCTTTTTGCCCCAAAATAAGAACAATTTCTGCAATTTTGTACCAAAATAAAAGAAATTTCGGTCTTTTTGCCCCAAAATAAGAAAATTTCTGCTTTTTTTTTTGAAATAAGTGAAATTTCTGCAATTTTGCCCTAAAATAAGTGAAATTTCTGAGTTTTGCCCCAAAATAAGGAGAATTTCTGTTTTTTTGCCCCAACATATAGGGAATTTCTGCCTTTTTGGCCCACAATTAGGGGGATTTCTGCAATTTTGCTCCAAAAAACGGGGAATTTCTGTCTTTTTGCCCCACAATTAGGGAAATTTCTGCAATTTTGCTCCAAAATACGGGGATTTTCTGCCTTTTTGACCGAAAATAAGAAGCATGCATATCTTTTTGTCATAAAAAAGGGAAATTTCTTCATTTTTGCTCCAAAATAAGGGGAATTTCTGCTTTTTTGGCTCTAAATATGTAGAATTTGTTTTTTTCCCCCAAAACAAAGGGAATTTCTGTCTTTTTTGCCCCAAAATAAAGAAAATTTATGACTTATTACCCTGAAATAAGTGAAATTTCTGCAATTTTGCCCCAAAATGAGGAAAATTTCTGCATTTTTGCACCCAAATAAGGGGAATTTCAGCCTTTTTATCTCAAAATAATAGGAATTTCTGCATTTTTGCCCCAAAATATAGGAAATTTCTGCCTTTTTGCCCCAAAATAAGAACAATTTCTGCAATTTGGTCAAAATAAAAGAAATTTCTGCCTTTTTGCCCCAAAAGAAGAAAATTTCTGCTTTTTTTCTGAAATAAGTGAAATTTCTGCAATTTTGCCCTAAAATAAGTGAAATTTCTGAGTTTTGCCCCAAAATAAGGAGAATTTCTGTTTTTTTGCCCCAACATATAGGGAACTTCTGCCTTTTTGGCCCACAATTAGGGGGATTTCTGCAATTTTGCTCCAAAAAACGGGGAATTTCTGTTTTTTTGCCCGAAAATAAGAAGAATGCATACCTTTTTGCCATAGAAAAGAGAAATTTCTTCATTTTTGCCCCAAAATAAGTGAAATTTCTGAGTTTTGCCCCAAAATAAGAAGAATTTCTGTCCTTTTGCCCCAACATATAGGGAATTTCTGCCTTTTTGCCCCACAATTAGGGGAATTTCTGCAATTTTGCTCCAAAACAGAAGGAATTTCTGCCTTTTTGCTCGAAAACAAGAAGAATGCATACCTTTTTGCCATAAAAAATAGAAATTTCTTAATTTTTGCTCCAAAATAAGGGGAATTTCTGCTTTTTTGCCTCTAAATAAGTGGAATTTCTGTCTTTTTCCCCCCCAAAAAAGGGAATTTCTGTCTTTTTTGCCACATAATAAGGAAAATTTCTGACTTATTACCCTGAAATAAGTGAAATTTCTGCAATTTTGCCCCAAAATGAGGGAAATTTCGGCCTTTTTGCCCCCAAATAAGAAAAATATCAGCCTTTTTATCTCAAAATAAGGGAAATTTCTGCATTTTTGCCCCAAAATATGGGAAATTTCTGCCTTTTTGCCCCAAAATAAGAACAAATTCTGCAATTTTGTACCAAAATAAAAGAAATTTCTGACTTTTTGCCCCCAAATAAGGGGAATTTCAGACCTTTTACCTCAAAATAAGGGGAATTTCTGCATTTTTGCCACAAAATATTTGGAATTTCTGCCTTTTTGCCCCAAAATAAGGAAAACTTCTGCCTTTTTTCCTGAAATAAGTAAAATTTCTGCAATTTTGCCTTAAAATAAGTGAAATTTCTGCAATTTTGCCCCAAAATAAGTGAAATTTCTGCAATTTTGCCTCAAAATAAGGGAAATTTCTGGAATTTTGCCCCATAACAAGTGGAATTTCTGAATTTTGCCCCAAAATAAAGAGAATTTCTGTCTTTTTCCCTAACATAAAGGGAATTTCTGCCTTTTTGCCCCACAATTAGGGGAATTTCTGCAATTTTGCTTCAAAATTCAGGGAATTTCTACCTTTTTGCCCGAAAATAAAAGATGAATACCTTTTTGCCATAAAAAAGGGAAATTTCTTCATTTTTCTCAAAAAAAAGGGAAATTTCTGATTTTTTGCCTCTAAATAAGTGGAATTACTGTCTTTTTCCCCCAAAACAAAGTGAATTTCTGTCTTTTTTGCCCCAAAATAAAAAAAATTTCAGACTTATTACCCTGAAATAAGTGAAATTTCTGCAATTTCGCTCCAAAATAATTGAAATTTCTGAGTTTTGCCCAAAAATAAGGGGAATTTCTGGATTTTTGTCCCCAAATAAGGGAAATTTTAGCATTTTTACCTCAAAATAAGGGGAATTTTTGCAATTTTGCCCCAAAATATGGGAAATTTCTGCCTTTTTGCCCCAAAATAAAAACAAATTCTGCAATTTTGTACCTAAATAAAAGAAATTTCTGACTTTTTGACCCAAAAAAGAAAATTTCTGTTATTTTCTTCTGAAATAAGTGAAATTTCTGCAATTTTGCCCCAAAATATGTGAAATTTCTGCAATTTTGCCCCAAAATAAGAAAAATTTCTGCAATTTTGCCCCAAAATAAGTGAAATTTCTGAGTTTTGCCCCTAAATAAGAAGAATTTCTGTTTGTGCCCCAACATATAGGGAATTTCTGCCTTTTTGCCCCACAATTAGGGGAATTTCTGCAATTTTGCTCTAAATACGGGGAATTTCTGCCTTTTTGCCCGAAAATAAGAAGAATGCATACCTTTTTGCCATAAAAAAGGGAAATTTCTTCATTTTTGCTCCAAAATAAGAGGAATTTCTGCTTTTTTGCCTCTTAATAAGTGGAATTTCTGTCTTTTTCCCCCCAAACAAAGGGAATTTCTGTCTTTTTTGCCCCAAAATATGGAAAATTTCTGACTTATTACCCTGAAGTTAGTGAAATTTCTGCAATTTTGCCCCAAAATGAGGGAAATTTCTGCCTTTTTGCCCCCAAATAAGGAAAATATCAGCCTTTTTACCTCAAAATAAGAGATATTTCTGCATTTTTGCCCCAAAATATGAGAAATTTCTGAAATTTTGCCCCAAAATAAGAAAAATTTCTGCAATTTTGCCACAAAATAAGTGAAAGTTCTGAGTTTTGCCCCAAAATAAGAGGAATTTCTGCTTTTACCCCAACATATAGGGAGTTTCTGCCTTTTTGCCCCACAATTAGGGGAATTTCTGCAATTTTGCTCCAAAATACGGGGATTTTCTGCCTTTTTGCCCGAAAATAAGAAGAATGCATATCTTTTTGTCATAAAAAAGGGAAATTTCTTCATTTTTGCTCCAAAATAAGGGGAATTTCTGCTTTTTTGGCTCTAAATATGTAGAATTTGTTTTTTTCCCCCAAAACAAAGGGAATTTCTGTCTTTTTTGCCCCAAAATAAGGAAAATTTCTTACTTATTACCCTGAAATAAGTGAAATTTCTGCAATTGTGCCCCAAAATGAGGAAAATTTCTGCCTTTTTGCCCTTAAATAAGGGGAATTTCAGCCTTTTTATCTCAAAATAATAGGAATTGCTGCATTTTTGCCCCAAAATATGGGAAATTTCTGCCTTTTTGCCCCAAAATAAGAACAATTTCTGCAATTTTGTACCAAAATAAAAGAAATTTCTGCCTTTTTGCCCCAAAATAAGAAAATTTCTGCTTTTTTTCTGAAATAAGTGAAATTTCTGCAATTTTGCCCTAAAATAAGTGAAATTTCTGAGTTTTGCCCCAAAATAAGGAGAATTTCTGTCTTTTTGCCACAACATATAGGGAATTTCTGCCTTTTTGCCCCACAATTAGGGGGATTTCTGCAATTTTGCTCCAAAAACGGGGAATTCTGTCTTTTTGTCCGAAAATAAGAAGAATGCATACCTTTTTGCCATAGAAAAGGGAAATTTCTTCATTTTTGCTCCAAAATAGGGGGAATTTCTGCTTTTTGCCTCTAAATAAGTGGAATTTCTGTCTTTTTTTCCCAAAACAAAGGGAATTTCTGTCTTTTTGCACCAAAATAAAGATAATTTCTGACTTATTATTCTGAAATAAGTGAAATTTCTGCAATTTTGCCCCAAAATAAGGGAAATTTCTGCATTTTTTGCCCCCAAATAAGGGGAATTTCAGCCTTTTTACCTCAAAATAAGGGGAATTTCTGCATTTTTGCCCCAAAATATGGGAAATGTCTGTCTTTTTGCCCCAAAATAAGGAAAATTTCTGCAATTTTGTACCAAAATAAAAGAAATATCTGCCTTTTTGCCCCAAAATTAGAAAATTTCTGCTTTTTTTTCGGAAATAAGTGAAATTTCTGCAATTTTGCCCCAAAATAATTGAAATTTCTAAGTTTTGCCCCAAAATAAGGGAAATTTCTGCTTTTTTGCCCCCAAATAAGAAGTTCAGCATTTTTAACTTTAAAATAAGGGGAATTTCTGCATTTAAGCCCCAAAATATGAGAAATTTCTGCCTTTTTCCCAAAATAAGAAAAATTTCTGCAATTTTGTACCAAAATAAAAGAAATTTCTGCCTTTTTGCCCCAAAATAAGAAAATTTCTGCTTTTTTTCTGAAATAAGTGAAATTTTTGCAATTTTGCCCCAAAGTAAGTGAAATTTCTGAGTGTTGCCTCAAAATAAGGAGAATTTCTGTCTTTTTGCCCCAACATATAGGGAATTTCTGCCTTTTTGTCCCACAATTAGGGGAATTTCTGCAATTTTGCTCCAAAACAGAAGGAATTTCTGCCTTTTTGCCCGAAAACAAGAAGAATGCATACCTTTTTGCCATAAAAAATAGAAATTTCTTTATTTTTGCTCCAAAATAAGGGGAATTTCTGCTTTTTTGCCTCTAAATAAGTGGAATTTCTGTCATTTTCCCCCAAAACAAAGGGAATTTCTGTCTTTTTTGCCCCAAAATAAGGAAAATTTCTGACTTATTACCCTGAAATAAGTGAAATTTCCGCAATTTTGCCCCAAAATGAGGGAAATTTCTGCCTTTTTGCCCCCAAATAAGAAAAATATCAGCCTTTTTACCTCAAAATAAGGGGAATTTCTGCATTTTTGCCCCAAAATATGGGAAATTTCTGCTTTTTTGCCCCAAAATAAGAACAAATTCTGCAATTTTGTACCAAAATAAAAGAAATTTCTGCCTTTTTGCCCCAAAATAAGAAAATTTCTGCTTTTTTTTCTGAAATAAGTGAAATTTCTGCAATTTTGCCCCAAAATATGTGAAATTTCTGCAATTTTGCCCAAAAATAAGGGAAATTTCTGCAATTTTGCCCCAAAATATGTGAAATTTCTGAGTTTTGCCCCAAAATAAGGAGAATTTCTGTCTTTCTGCCCCAACATATAGGGAATTTCTGCCTTTTTGCCCCAGAATTAGGGGAATTGCTGCAATTTTGCTCTAAAATACGGGTAATTTCTGCCTTTTTGCCCAAAAATAAGAAGAATGCATACCTTTTGCCATAAAAAAGGGAAATTTTTTCATTTTTGCTCCAAAATAAGGGGAATTTCTGCTTTTTTGACTCTTAATAAGTGGAATTTCTGTCTTTTTCCCCCAATACAAAGGGAATTTCTGTATTTTTTGCCCCAAAATAAAAAAAATTTCTGACTTGTTACCCTGAAGTAAGTGAAATTTCTGCAATTTTGCCCCAAAATAAGGGAAATTTCTGGCTTTTTCCCCCAAATTAGGGGGAATTTCAGCCTTTTTACCTCAAAATAAGGGGAATTTCTGCATTTTTGCCACAAAATATTTGGAATTTCTGCCTTTTTGCTCCAAAATAAGAAAAATTTCTGTGTTTCTTCCCTGAAATAAAGGAAATTTCTGCAATTTTGCCCCAAAATAAGTGAAATTTCTGCAATTTTGCCCCAAAATAAGTGGAATTTCTGAGTTTTTCTCCAAAATTAGAAGATTTTCTGTCTTTTTGCCCCAACAAATAGGGAATTTCTCACTTTTTGCCCCACAACTAGGGGAATTTCTGCAATTTTGCTCCAAAATACAGGGAATTTCTGCTTTTTTTCCCAAAAATAAGGGGAATGTATACCTTTTGCCACAAAAAAGGGAAATTTCTTCATTTTTGCCCCAAAATAATGGGAATTTCTGCCTTTTTACCTCAAAATAAGTGAAATTTCTGACTTTAAACCCAAAAATAAACGGAATTTCTGTCTTTTTGCCCCAAAATAAAAGTAATTTTTGAATTTTGCCCTGAAATAAGGGAAATTTCTGCAATTTTGCCCCAACATAAAAGAAATTTCTGCCTTTTTGACACAAAATAAAGGGAATTTCTGCATTTTTGCCACAAAATATTAGGAATTTCTGACTTTTTGCCCCAAAATAAGAAAATTTCTGCCTTTTTCCCTGAAATAAGTGAAATTTCTGCAATTTTGCCCCAAAATAAGGGAAATTTCTGCCTTTTTGTTCCAAAATAAGGGGAATTTCAGCCTTTTTACCTCAAAATAGGGGATTTCTGCATTTTTGCCAAAAAATATTGAGAATTTCTGCCATTTTGCTCCAAAATATCAAAAATTTCTGCCTTTTTTCCCTGAAATAAGTGAAATTTCTGCAATGTTGCCCCAAAATAAGTGAAATTTCTGCAATTTTGCCCCAAAATAATAGAAATTTCTGGAATTTTCCCCAAAATAAATTGAATTTCTGAGTTTTGCCCCGAAATAAAAAGAATTTCTGTCTTTTTGCCCGAACATATAGGGAATTTCTGCATTTTTGCCCCACAATTAGGGGAATTTCTGCAATTTTGCTCCAAAATACTGGGAATTTCTTCTTTTTAGCCCGAAAATAAAAATAATGTATACCTTTTGCCACAAAAAAAGAAATTTCTTCATTTTTGCCCCAAAATAAGAGGAATTTCTGCATTTTTACCTCAAAATAAGTGAAATTTCTGCCATTTACCCAAAAATAAACAGAATTTCTGTTTTTTTGTCCCAAAATAAAAGGAATTTCTGAATTATGCCCTGAAATAAGTGATATTTTTGCAATTTTTCTCCAAAATAAAAGAAATTTCTGCCTTTTTGCCACAAAATAAGGGCAATTTCTGTCTTTTTGCCCCAAAATAAGGGAAATTTATGCCTTTTTGCCCCCAAATAAGGGGAATTTCAAACTTTTTCCCTCAAAATAAGAGGAATTTCTGCATTTTTGCCACAAAATATTAGGAATTTCTGCCTTTTTGCTCCAAAATAAGGAAAATTTCTGCCTTTTATCCGTGAAATAAGTGAAATTTCTGCAATTTTGCCCTAAAATAAGGGAAATTTCTGCAATTTTGCCCCAAAATAAGGGAAATTTCTGAAATTTTGCCCCAGAATAAGTGGAATTTCTGAGTTTGCCCAAAAATGTGAAGAATTTTTGTCTTTTTGCCTCAACATATAGGGAATTTCTGCCTTTTTTTCCCACAATTAGGGAAATTTCTGCAATTTTGCTCCAAAATATGGGAATTTCTGCTTTTTTGCCCGAAAATGAGGGGAATGTATACCTTTTGCCACAAAAAAATGGAAATTTCTTCATTTTTGCCCCAAAATAAGAGGAATTTCTGCATTTTTACCTCAAAATAAGTGAAATTTCTAGCTTTTTACCCAAAATAAAGGGAATTTCTGTTTTTTTCCCCAAAATAAAAGGAATTTTTTAATTATGCTCTGAAACATGTGAAATTTCTGCAATTTTGCCTCAAAATAAGGGAAATTTCTGCCTTTTTGAAACACAATAAAAAAAATTTCTGCATTTTTACCAAAAAATATTAAGAATTTCTGCCTTTTTGCCCCAAAATAAGGAAAATTTCTGCATTTTTTCCCTGAAATAAGTGAAATTTCTGCAATTTTGCCCCAAAATAAGTGAAATTTCTGCAATTTTGCCCCAAAATAAGTAAAATTTCTGCAATTTTGCCCAAAAATAAGGGAAATTTCTGGAATTTGCCCCATAATAAGTGGAATTTCTGAGTTTTGACCCAAAATAAAAAGAATTTCTTTCTTTTTACCCCCACATATATGGAATTCCTCCATTTTTGCCCCACAATTAGGAGAATTTCTGCAATTTTGCTCCAAAATACGGGGAATTTCTGCTTTTTAGCCCGAAAACAAGGGGAATGTATACCTTTTGCCACAAAAAGGGAAATTTCTTCATTTTTGCTCCAAAATAAGAGGAATTTCTGCCTTTTTACCTCAAAATAAGTGAAATTTCTGCCTTTTTTACCCAAAAATAAACGGAATTTCTGTCTTTTTGCCCCAAAATAAAAGGAATTTTTGAATTTGCCCTGAAATAAGTGAAATTTCTTCAATTTTGCCCCAAAATAAAGAAAATTTCTGACTTTTTGATACAAAATAAGGGGAATTTCTGCATTTTTGCCACAAAATATTAGGAATTTCTGCCTTTTTGCCCCAAAATAAGGAAAATTTCTGTCTTTCTTCCCTGAAATAAAGGAAATTTCTGCAATTTTGCCCCAAAATAAGTGAAATTTCTGCAATTTTGCCCCAAAATAAGTGGAATTTCTGAGTTTTGTCCCAAAATAAGGAGAATTTCTGTCTTTTTGCCCCAACAAATAGGGAATTTCTCCTTTTTGTCCCACAACTAGGGGAATTTCTGCAATTTTACTCCAAAATACGGGGAATTTCTGCTTTTAGCCCGAAAATAAAAATAATGTATACCTTTTGCCACAAAAAAAAGAAATTTCTTCATTTTTGCCCCAAAATAAGAGGAATTTCTGCATTTTTACCTCAAAATAAGTGAAATTTCTGCCTTTTTACCCAAAAATAAACAGAATTTTTGTCTTTTTGCCCCAAAATAAAAGGAATTTTTGAATTATGCCCTGAAATAAGTGATATTTCTGCAATTTTTCTCCAAAATAAAAGAAATTTCTGCCTTTTTGCCACAAAATAACAAGAATTTCTGTCTTTTTGAAGCAAAATAAGGGAAATTTATATTTTTTTGCCCCCAAATAAGGGTAATTTCAGCATTTTTACCTCAAAATAATTGTAATTTCTGCATTTTTGCCACAAAATATTTGGAATTTCTGCCTTTTTGCTCCAAAATAAAGAAAATTTCTGCCTTTTTTCCATGAAATAAGTGAAATTTCTGCAATTTTGCCATAAAATAAGGGAAATTTCTGCAATTTTGCCCCAAAATAAGGGAAATTTCTGGAATTTTGCCCCAGAATAAGTGGAATTTCTGAGTTTTGCCCAAAAATGTGGAGAATTTTTGTCTTTTTCCTCAACATATGGGGAATTTCTGCCTTGTTGCCCCACAACTAGGGGAATTTCTGCAATTTTGCACCAAAATACGGGAATTTCTGCTTTTTTGCCCGAAAATAAAGGGAATGTATACATTTTGCCACAAAAAATGGAAATTTCTTCATTTTTGCCACAAAATAAGAGGAATTTCTGCATTTTTACCTCAAAATATGTGAAATTTCTGCCTTTTTACCCAAAATAAACGGAATTTCTGTCTTTTTGCCCCAAAATAAAAGGATTTTTTGAATTATTCCCTGAAATAAGTGAAATTTCTGCAATTTTGCCCCAAAATAAGGGAAATTTCTGCCTTTTTGACACAAAATAAGGGAAATTTCTGCATTTTTACCAAAAAATATTAAGAATTTCTGCCTTTTTCCCCCAAAATAAGGAAAATTTCTGCATTTTTTCCCTGAAATAAGTGAAATTTCTGCAATTTTGCCCCAAAATAAGTGAAATTTCTGCAATTTTGCCCCAAAATAAGTAAAATTTCTGCAATTTTGCCCAAAAATAAGGGAAATTTCTGGAATTTTGCCCAAATAAGTGGAATTTCTGAGTTTTGCCTCAAAATAAATAGAATTTCTGTCTTTTTACCCCCACATATAGGGAATTTCTGCATTTTTGCCCTACAATTAGGAGAATTTCTGCAATTTTGCTCCAAAATACGGGAAATTTCTGCTTTTTAGCCCGAAAATAAGGGGAATGTATACCTTATGCCACAAAAAAGGAAAATTTCTTCATTTTTGCCCCAAAATAAGAGGAATTTCTGCCTTTTTACCTCAAAATAAGTGAAATTTCTGCCTTTTTTACCCAAAAATAAACGGAATTTCGGTCTTTTTGCCCCAAAATAAAAGGAATTTTTGAATTATGTCCTGAAATAAGTGAAATTTCTGTTATTTTGCCCCAAAATAAGGAAAATTTCTGACTTTTTGACACAAAATAAGGGGAATTTCTGCATTTTTGCCACAAAATATGAGAAATTTCTGCCTTTTTGCCCCAAAATAAGGAAAATTTCTGTCTTTCTTCCCTGAAATAAAGGAAATTTCTGCAATTTTGCCCCAAAATAAGTGAAATTTCTGCAATTTTGCCCCAAAATAAGTGGAATTTCAGAGTTTTGCCCCAAAATAAGGAGAATTTCTGTCTTTTTGCCCCAACAAATAGGGAATTTCTCCCTTTTTGCCCCACAACTAGGGGAATTTCTGCAATTTTGCTCCAAAATACAGGGAATTTCTGCTTTTTACCAAAAATAAGGGGAATGTATAATTTTTGCCACAAAAAGGGGAAATTTCTTCATTTTTGCTCCAAAATAAGAGGAATTTTTGCCTTTTTACATCAAAATAAGTGAAATTTCTGCCTTTTTACCCAAAAATAAATGGAATTTCTGTCTTTTTGCCTCAAAATAAAAGGAATTTTTGAATTTTTCCCTGAAATAAGGGAAATTTCTGCAATTTTGCCCCAACATAAAAGAAATTTCTGCCTTTTTGACACAAAATAAAAGGAATTTCTGCATTTTTGCCACAAAATATTAGGAATTTCTGACTTTTTGCCCCAAAATAAGAAAATTTCTGCCTTTTTTCTCTGAAATAAGTGAAATATCTGCAATTTTGCCCCAAAATAAGGGAAATTTCTCCCTTTTTGACACAAAATAAGGGGAATTTCTGCATTTTTGCCACAAAATATTAGGAATTTCTGACTTTTTACCCCAAAATAAGAAAATTTCTGCTTTTTTTCCTTGAAATAAGTGAAATTTCTGCAATTTTGACAGAAAATAAGGGAAATTTTTGGAATTTTGACCCAAAATAAGTTGAATTTCTGAGTTTTTCCCCAAAATAAGGAGAATTTCTGTCTTTTTGCCCCAACATATAGTGAATTTCTCACTTTTTGCCCCACAATTAGGGGATTTTCTGCAATTTTGCTGCAAAATACTAGGAATTTCTGCTTTTTTGCCTGAAAATAAGGTTAATGTATACCTTTTGCCACAAAAAAGGGAAATTTCTTCATTTTTGCCCCAAAATAAAAAGAATTTCTTCCTTTTTACATCAAAATAAGTGAAATTTCTGCCTTTTTACCCAAAAATATATGGAATTTCTGTCTTTTTGCCCCAAAATAAAAGAAATTTTTGAATTTTGCCCTGAAATATGTTAAATTTCTGCAATTTTGCCCCAAAATAAGGGAAATTTCTGGAATTTTGCCCCAAAATAAGTGGGATTTCTGAGTTTTTTTTCAAAATAAGGAGAATTTCTGTCTTTTTGCCCCAACATATAGGGAATTTCTGCCTTTTTGCCCCACAATTAGGGGATTTTCTGCAATTTTGCCCCAAAATAAGGGAAATTTCTGTCTTTTTGCCCCCAAATAAGTGGAATTTCAGCCTTTTACCTCAAAATAAGGGGAATTTCTGCATTTTTGCCACAAAATATTAGGAATTTCTGACTTTTTGCCCCAAAATACGAAAATTTCTGCTTTATTTCTTTGAAATAAGTGAAATTTCTGCAATTTTGACAGAAAATAGGGGAAATTTTAGGAATTTTGCCCCAAAATAAGTGGAATTTCTTAGTTTTTCTCCAAAATAAGGAGAATTTCTGCCTTTTTGTCCCAACATATAGAAAATTTCTGCCTCTTTGCCCCACAATTAGGGGATTTTCTGCAATTTTGTTCCAAAATACGAGGAATTTCTGCTTTTTTGCCGGAAAATAAGGGGAATGTATACCTTTTGCCACAAAAAAGAAAAATTTCTTCATTTTTGCCCCAAAATAAGAGGAATTTCTTCCTTTTTACCTCAAAATAAGTGAAATTTCTGACTTTTTACCCAAAAATACATGGAATTTCTGTCTTTTTGCCCCAAAATAAAAGGAATTTTTGAATTTTGCCCTGAAATAAGTGAAATTTCTGCAATTTTGCCCCAAAATAAGGGAAATTTCTGGAATTTTGCCCCAAAATAAGTGGAATTTCTGAGTTTTTCCCCCAAATAAGGAGAATTTCTGTCTTTTTGCCCCAACATATAGGAAATTTCTGCCTTTTTGCCCCACAATTAGGGGATTTTCTGCAATTTTGCTCCAAAATGCGGGCAATTTCTGCTTTTTTGCCCGAAAATAAGGGGTATGAATACCTTTTTCCACAAAAAGGGAAATTTCTTCATTTTTGCCCCAAAATAAGAGGAATTTCTGCCTTTTTACCTCAAATTAAGTGAAATTTCTGCCTTTTTACCCAGAAATAAACGGAATTTCTGTATTTTTGGACCAAAATAAGGGGAATTTTTGAATTTTGCACTGAAATAAGTGAAATTTCTTCAATTTTCCCCCAAAATAAGGAAAATTTCTGACTTTTTGACACAAAATAAAGGGAATTTCTGTATTTTTGGCACAAAATATTAGGAATTTCTGCCTTTTTGCCCCAAAATAAGGAAAATTTCTGTCTTTCTTTCCTGAAATAAGGGAATTTTCTGCAATTTTGCCCCAAAATAAGTGAAATTTCTGCAATTTTGCTCCAAAATACTGGGAATTTCTTCTTTTTAGCCCGAAAATAAAAATAATGTATACCTTTTGCCACAAAAAAAGAAATTTCTTCATTTTTGCCCCAAAATAAGAGGAATTTCTGCATTTTTACCTCAAAATAAGTGAAATTTCTGCCATTTACCCAAAAATAAACAGAATTTCTGTTTTTTTGTCCCAAAATAAAAGGAATTTCTGAATTATGCCCTGAAATAAGTGATATTTTTGCAATTTTTCTCCAAAATAAAAGAAATTTCTGCCTTTTTGCCACAAAATAAGGGCAATTTCTGTCTTTTTGCCCCAAAATAAGGGAAATTTATGCCTTTTTGCCCCCAAATAAGGGGAATTTCAAACTTTTTCCCTCAAAATAAGAGGAATTTCTGCATTTTTGCCACAAAATATTAGGAATTTCTGCCTTTTTGCTCCAAAATAAGGAAAATTTCTGCCTTTTATCCGTGAAATAAGTGAAATTTCTGCAATTTTGCCCTAAAATAAGGGAAATTTCTGCAATTTTGCCCCAAAATAAGGGAAATTTCTGAAATTTTGCCCCAGAATAAGTGGAATTTCTGAGTTTGCCCAAAAATGTGAAGAATTTTTGTCTTTTTGCCTCAACATATAGGGAATTTCTGCCTTTTTTTCCCACAATTAGGGAAATTTCTGCAATTTTGCTCCAAAATATGGGAATTTCTGCTTTTTTGCCCGAAAATGAGGGGAATGTATACCTTTTGCCACAAAAAAATGGAAATTTCTTCATTTTTGCCCCAAAATAAGAGGAATTTCTGCATTTTTACCTCAAAATAAGTGAAATTTCTAGCTTTTTACCCAAAATAAAGGGAATTTCTGTTTTTTTCCCCAAAATAAAAGGAATTTTTTAATTATGCTCTGAAACATGTGAAATTTCTGCAATTTTGCCTCAAAATAAGGGAAATTTCTGCCTTTTTGAAACACAATAAAAAAAATTTCTGCATTTTTACCAAAAAATATTAAGAATTTCTGCCTTTTTGCCCCAAAATAAGGAAAATTTCTGCATTTTTTCCCTGAAATAAGTGAAATTTCTGCAATTTTGCCCCAAAATAAGTGAAATTTCTGCAATTTTGCCCCAAAATAAGTAAAATTTCTGCAATTTTGCCCAAAAATAAGGGAAATTTCTGGAATTTGCCCCATAATAAGTGGAATTTCTGAGTTTTGACCCAAAATAAAAAGAATTTCTTTCTTTTTACCCCCACATATATGGAATTCCTCCATTTTTGCCCCACAATTAGGAGAATTTCTGCAATTTTGCTCCAAAATACGGGGAATTTCTGCTTTTTAGCCCGAAAACAAGGGGAATGTATACCTTTTGCCACAAAAAGGGAAATTTCTTCATTTTTGCTCCAAAATAAGAGGAATTTCTGCCTTTTTACCTCAAAATAAGTGAAATTTCTGCCTTTTTTACCCAAAAATAAACGGAATTTCTGTCTTTTTGCCCCAAAATAAAAGGAATTTTTGAATTTGCCCTGAAATAAGTGAAATTTCTTCAATTTTGCCCCAAAATAAAGAAAATTTCTGACTTTTTGATACAAAATAAGGGGAATTTCTGCATTTTTGCCACAAAATATTAGGAATTTCTGCCTTTTTGCCCCAAAATAAGGAAAATTTCTGTCTTTCTTCCCTGAAATAAAGGAAATTTCTGCAATTTTGCCCCAAAATAAGTGAAATTTCTGCAATTTTGCCCCAAAATAAGTGGAATTTCTGAGTTTTGTCCCAAAATAAGGAGAATTTCTGTCTTTTTGCCCCAACAAATAGGGAATTTCTCCTTTTTGTCCCACAACTAGGGGAATTTCTGCAATTTTACTCCAAAATACGGGGAATTTCTGCTTTTAGCCCGAAAATAAAAATAATGTATACCTTTTGCCACAAAAAAAAGAAATTTCTTCATTTTTGCCCCAAAATAAGAGGAATTTCTGCATTTTTACCTCAAAATAAGTGAAATTTCTGCCTTTTTACCCAAAAATAAACAGAATTTTTGTCTTTTTGCCCCAAAATAAAAGGAATTTTTGAATTATGCCCTGAAATAAGTGATATTTCTGCAATTTTTCTCCAAAATAAAAGAAATTTCTGCCTTTTTGCCACAAAATAACAAGAATTTCTGTCTTTTTGAAGCAAAATAAGGGAAATTTATATTTTTTTGCCCCCAAATAAGGGTAATTTCAGCATTTTTACCTCAAAATAATTGTAATTTCTGCATTTTTGCCACAAAATATTTGGAATTTCTGCCTTTTTGCTCCAAAATAAAGAAAATTTCTGCCTTTTTTCCATGAAATAAGTGAAATTTCTGCAATTTTGCCATAAAATAAGGGAAATTTCTGCAATTTTGCCCCAAAATAAGGGAAATTTCTGGAATTTTGCCCCAGAATAAGTGGAATTTCTGAGTTTTGCCCAAAAATGTGGAGAATTTTTGTCTTTTTCCTCAACATATGGGGAATTTCTGCCTTGTTGCCCCACAACTAGGGGAATTTCTGCAATTTTGCACCAAAATACGGGAATTTCTGCTTTTTTGCCCGAAAAAAGGGAATGTATACATTTTGCCACAAAAAATGGAAATTTCTTCATTTTTGCCACAAAATAAGAGGAATTTCTGCATTTTTACCTCAAAATATGTGAAATTTCTGCCTTTTTACCCAAAATAAACGGAATTTCTGTCTTTTTGCCCCAAAATAAAAGGATTTTTTGAATTATTCCCTGAAATAAGTGAAATTTCTGCAATTTTGCCCCAAAATAAGGGAAATTTCTGCCTTTTTGACACAAAATAAGGGAAATTTCTGCATTTTTACCAAAAAATATTAAGAATTTCTGCCTTTTTCCCCCAAAATAAGGAAAATTTCTGCATTTTTTCCCTGAAATAAGTGAAATTTCTGCAATTTTGCCCCAAAATAAGTGAAATTTCTGCAATTTTGCCCCAAAATAAGTAAAATTTCTGCAATTTTGCCCAAAAATAAGGGAAATTTCTGGAATTTTGCCCAAATAAGTGGAATTTCTGAGTTTTGCCTCAAAATAAATAGAATTTCTGTCTTTTTACCCCCACATATAGGGAATTTCTGCATTTTTGCCCTACAATTAGGAGAATTTCTGCAATTTTGCTCCAAAATACGGGAAATTTCTGCTTTTTAGCCCGAAAATAAGGGGAATGTATACCTTATGCCACAAAAAAGGAAAATTTCTTCATTTTTGCCCCAAAATAAGAGGAATTTCTGCCTTTTTACCTCAAAATAAGTGAAATTTCTGCCTTTTTTACCCAAAAATAAACGGAATTTCGGTCTTTTTGCCCCAAAATAAAAGGAATTTTTGAATTATGTCCTGAAATAAGTGAAATTTCTGTTATTTTGCCCCAAAATAAGGAAAATTTCTGACTTTTTGACACAAAATAAGGGGAATTTCTGCATTTTTGCCACAAAATATTAGAAATTTCTGCCTTTTTGCCCCAAAATAAGGAAAATTTCTGTCTTTCTTCCCTGAAATAAAGGAAATTTCTGCAATTTTGCCCCAAAATAAGTGAAATTTCTGCAATTTTGCCCCAAAATAAGTGGAATTTCAGAGTTTTGCCCCAAAATAAGGAGAATTTCTGTCTTTTTGCCCCAACAAATAGGGAATTTCTCCCTTTTTGCCCCACAACTAGGGGAATTTCTGCAATTTTGCTCCAAAATACAGGGAATTTCTGCTTTTTACCAAAAATAAGGGGAATGTATAATTTTTGCCACAAAAAGGGGAAATTTCTTCATTTTTGCTCCAAAATAAGAGGAATTTTTGCCTTTTTACATCAAAATAAGTGAAATTTCTGCCTTTTTACCCAAAAATAAATGGAATTTCTGTCTTTTTGCCTCAAAATAAAAGGAATTTTTGAATTTTTCCCTGAAATAAGGGAAATTTCTGCAATTTTGCCCCAACATAAAAGAAATTTCTGCCTTTTTGACACAAAATAAAAGGAATTTCTGCATTTTTGCCACAAAATATTAGGAATTTCTGACTTTTTGCCCCAAAATAAGAAAATTTCTGCCTTTTTTCTCTGAAATAAGTGAAATATCTGCAATTTTGCCCCAAAATAAGGGAAATTTCTCCCTTTTTGACACAAAATAAGGGGAATTTCTGCATTTTTGCCACAAAATATTAGGAATTTCTGACTTTTTACCCCAAAATAAGAAAATTTCTGCTTTTTTTCCTTGAAATAAGTGAAATTTCTGCAATTTTGACAGAAAATAAGGGAAATTTTTGGAATTTTGACCCAAAATAAGTTGAATTTCTGAGTTTTTCCCCAAAATAAGGAGAATTTCTGTCTTTTTGCCCCAACATATAGTGAATTTCTCACTTTTTGCCCCACAATTAGGGGATTTTCTGCAATTTTGCTGCAAAATACTAGGAATTTCTGCTTTTTTGCCTGAAAATAAGGTTAATGTATACCTTTTGCCACAAAAAAGGGAAATTTCTTCATTTTTGCCCCAAAATAAAAAGAATTTCTTCCTTTTTACATCAAAATAAGTGAAATTTCTGCCTTTTTACCCAAAAATATATGGAATTTCTGTCTTTTTGCCCCAAAATAAAAGAAATTTTTGAATTTTGCCCTGAAATATGTTAAATTTCTGCAATTTTGCCCCAAAATAAGGGAAATTTCTGGAATTTTGCCCCAAAATAAGTGGGATTTCTGAGTTTTTTTTCAAAATAAGGAGAATTTCTGTCTTTTTGCCCCAACATATAGGGAATTTCTGCCTTTTTGCCCCACAATTAGGGGATTTTCTGCAATTTTGCCCCAAAATAAGGGAAATTTCTGCCTTTTTGCCCCCAAATAAGTGGAATTTCAGCCTTTTACCTCAAAATAAGGGGAATTTCTGCATTTTTGCCACAAAATATTAGGAATTTCTGACTTTTTGCCCCAAAATACGAAAATTTCTGCTTTATTTCTTTGAAATAATTGAAATTTCTGCAATTTTGACAGAAAATAGGGGAAATTTTAGGAATTTTGCCCCAAAATAAGTGGAATTTCTTAGTTTTTCTCCAAAATAAGGAGAATTTCTGCCTTTTTGTCCCAACATATAGAAAATTTCTGCCTCTTTGCCCCACAATTAGGGGATTTTCTGCAATTTTGTTCCAAAATACGAGGAATTTCTGCTTTTTTGCCGGAAAATAAGGGGAATGTATACCTTTTGCCACAAAAAAGAAAAATTTCTTCATTTTTGCCCCAAAATAAGAGGAATTTCTTCCTTTTTACCTCAAAATAAGTGAAATTTCTGACTTTTTACCCAAAAATACATGGAATTTCTGTCTTTTTGCCCCAAAATAAAAGGAATTTTTGAATTTTGCCCTGAAATAAGTGAAATTTCTGCAATTTTTTCCCCAAAATAAGGGAAATTTCTGGAATTTTGCCCCAAAATAAGTGGAATTTCTGAGTTTTTTCCCCAAATAAGGAGAATTTCTGTCTTTTTGCCCCAACATATAGGAAATTTCTGCCTTTTTGCCCCACAATTAGGGGATTTTCTGCAATTTTGCTCCAAAATGCGGGCAATTTCTGCTTTTTTGCCCGAAAATAAGGGGTATGAATACCTTTTTCCACAAAAAGGGAAATTTCTTCATTTTTGCCCCAAAATAAGAGGAATTTCTGCCTTTTTACCTCAAATTAAGTGAAATTTCTGCCTTTTTACCCAGAAATAAACGGAATTTCTGTATTTTTGGACCAAAATAAGGGGAATTTTTGAATTTTGCACTGAAATAAGTGAAATTTCTTCAATTTTCCCCCAAAATAAGGAAAATTTCTGACTTTTTGACACAAAATAAAGGGAATTTCTGTATTTTTGGCACAAAATATTAGGAATTTCTGCCTTTTTGCCCCAAAATAAGGAAAATTTCTGTCTTTCTTTCCTGAAATAAGGGAATTTTCTGCAATTTTGCCCCAAAATAAGTGAAATTTCTGCAATTTTGCCCCAAAATACGTGGAATTTCTGAATCTTGCCAGAAAATAAGGAGATTTTCTGTCTTTTTGCCCCAACAAATAGGGAATTTCTCCCTTTTTGCCCCACAACTAGGAAAATTTCTTCAATTTTGCTCCAAAATACAGGTAATTTCTGCTTTTTTTCCCAAAAATAAAGGGAATGTATACCTTTTGCCACAAAAAAGGAAAATTTCTTCATTTTTGTCCCAAAATAATAGGAATTTCTTCCTTTTTACTTCAAAATAAGTGAAATTTCTGCCTTTTTACCCAAATATAAAAGGAATTTCTGTCTTTTTGCCCCAAAATAAATGGAATTTTTGAATTTTGCCCTGAAATAAGTGAAATTTCTGTAATTTTGCCCCAAAATAAGTGAAATTCTGCCTTTTGACACAAAATAAGTGGAATTTCTGAATTTTTGCCACAAAATATTAGGAATTTCTGACTTTTTGCCCCAAAATAAGAAAATTTCTGCCTTTTTTCCCTGAAATAAGTGAAATTTCTGGAATTTTGCCCCAAAAAAGTGGAATTTCTGAGTTTTTCCTCAAAATAAGGAGAATCTGTCTTTTTGACCCAACATATAGGGAATTTCTGCCTTTTTGCCCCACAATTAGGGGATTGTCTGCAATTCTGCTCCAAAATACGGGAAATTTCTGCTTTTTGCCCGAACATAAGTGGAATGTATACCTTTTGCCACAAAAAAGTAAAATTTCTTCATTTTTGCCCCAAAATAAGAGGAATTTCTTCCTTTTTACCTCAAAATAAGTGAAATTTCTGCCTTTTTACCCCAAAATAAACGGAATTTCTGTATTTTTGCCCCAAAATAAGGGGAATTTTTGAATTTTGCCCTGAAATAAGTGAAATTTCTGCAATTTTGCCCAAAAAGAAGAGAAATTTATGCCTTTTTGCCACAAAATAAGGGGAATTTCTGTCTTCTTGCCCCAAAATAAGGGGAATTTTAGCATTTTACCTCATAATAAGGGGAATCTCTTTTTTTTCGCCCCCAAGTATAGAGAATTTCTGCATTTTTGCCCCAAAATAAGAGAAATTTCTGCATTTTTTCTTTGAAATAAGTGAAATTTCTGTAATTTTACCACAAAATAAGGGAGATTTCTACAATTTTGCCCCCAAATAAAGGAAATTTCTGGAATTTTGCCCCAAAATAAGGGGAATTTCTGACTTTTTGCCCTGAAATAAAGAGAATGTCTGTCTTTTTTCCCCAAAATAATGTGAATTTCTGCATTTTCCCTCAAAATTAGGCGAATATGTGCAATTTTGCTTCATAATACGGAGAATTTCTGCCTTATTGCACCAAAATAAAAAGAATTTCTGCATTTTTGCACCAACATAAGGGGAATTTCTGAAATTTTGCTCCAAAATACGGGGAATTTCTGCCTTATTGCCCGAAATAAAGTGGAATTTCTGCCTTTTTGCCCTGAAATATTTGAAATTTCCACAATTTTACCCCAAAATAAGGGGAATTTCTGTTTTTGGCCCCAAAATTAGGAGAATTTCTGCTTTTTGCCCCAAAATGAGGCAAATTTCTGACTTTTTGCCCTGAAATAAGTGAAATTTCTGCAATTTTGCCCCAAAATAAGGGGAATTTCTGCCTTTTTGCCAAAATAAGGGGAATTTCAGCATTTTACCTCCAAATAAGGGGAATTTCTGCCTTATTGCCTCAAAATAATGGGAATTTCAGCCTTTTTATCTCAAAATAATGAAAATTTTTTCCTTTTGCCCAAAATATGGAGAATTTCTGACTTTTTGTTCCAAAATAAGGAAAATTTCTTCAATTTTGTACCAAAATAAAAGAAATTTCTGCTTTGTACCCCAAAATAAAAGTAATTTCTAACTTTTTGCCCTTAAATAAATGTAATTTCTGCAATTTTGCCCGAAAATAAGGGAAATTTGTGCCTTTTTGCCCCAAAATGTGGGGAATTTCTGCCCTTTTGCCCCAAAATATGGGGAATTTCAGCATTTTACCTCAAAATAAGGGGAATTGCAGCCTTTTTGCACCAAAATATGGAAAATTTCTGCCTTTTTGCCACAAAATAAGAAAAATTTCTGCAATTCTGTACCAAAATAAAATAGATTTCTAAAATTTTGCCCCAAAATAAAGGAAATTTCTGATTTTTGCCCCGAAATAAAGAGAATTTCTGTATTTTTGCCCCAAAATAAAGGGAATTTCTGCTTTTTCCCCCAAAATTAGGGGAGTTTCTGCAAGTTTGCTTCAAAATACAGGGAATTTCTGCCTCTTTTCCCGAAAATAAGGGGAACTTCTGCCGATTTGCCCCAAATAAAGAGAATTTCTGCATTTTTGGCCCAATATTAGGGGAATTTCTGAAATTTTGCTCCAAAATACGGGGAATTTCTGCCTTTTTGCCCTCAAACAAGGGAAATTTCTGCAATTTTATTCCACAATAAGGGGAATTTCTGCCTTTTTGCCCCCAAATAAGAAGAATTTCTGGCTTTTTGCCTTGAAATATGTAAAATGTCTGCAATTTTACCCCAAAATAAGGTGAATTTCTGCCTTTTTGCCCCAAAATCATGGGAATTTCTGTTTTTTTGCCTTGAAATAAGAAAAATTTTTGCTTTTTTTCTCTGACATAAGTGAAATTTCTGCAAATTTGCCTTAAAATAAAAGAAATTTCTGCAATTTTCCCCATAATAAAGGAATTTTCTTCAATTTTGCCCCAAAATAAAGGGAATTTCTGTTTTTTGTCCCCAAATAAGGGAAATTTCTGCAATTTTTCCCTAAAATAAAAAGAATTTCTGCCTTTTGCCCCAAAATAAGGGGAATTTTTGCTTTTTTGCCCCAAAATAAAGAAAATTACTGCATATTTTACCCCAAAATTAGGTGAATTTCTGCAATTTTGCTCCAAAATACGGGGATTTTCTGCCTTTTTCACCGAAAATAAAGGGAATTTCTGCCATTTTGCCGCGAAATAAGTGAAATGTCTGCAGTTTTACCCCCAAATAAGAGGAAGTTCTGCATTTTTGCCCCAAAATTAGGGAAATTTCTGCAATTTTGCTCCAAAATACGGGGAATTTCTGCCTTTTTGCCCGAAAATAAAGGGAATGTATGACTTTTTGCCATAAAAAAGGTAAATTTCTTAATTTTTACCCCAAAATAAGGTTATTTTCCGGCTTTTTGACTCAAAATAAATGCGATTTCTGACTTTTCCCGAAAAATAAACGGAATTACTGTCTTTTTGCCCCAAAATAAGGGGAATTTCTGACTTTTTGCTCTGAAATAAGTTAAATTTCTAAAATTTTTTCCCTAAATAAGGGAAATGTCTGTTTTTTGCCCCAAAATAAGGGGAATTTCTGCCTTTTTGCCCCAAAATAAAGAAAATTACTGCATGTTTTACCCCAAAATTAGGTGAATTTCTGCAATTTTGCTCCAAAATACGGGGATTTTCTGCCTTTTTCGCCGAAAATAAAGGGAATTTCTGCCATTTTGCCGCGAAATAAGTGAAATTTCTGCAGTTTTACCACAAAATAAGGGTAAGTTCTGCGTTTTTGCCCCACAACTAGGGGAATTTCTGCAATTTTGCTCCAAAATACGGAGAATTTCTGCTTTTTTTCCCAAAAATAAGGGGAATGTATAACTTTTGCCACAAAAAGGGAAATTTCTTCATTTTTGCCAGAAAATAAGAGGAATTTCAGCCTTTTTACCTCAAAATAAGTGAAATTTCTGCCTTTTTACCCAAAAATAAACGGAATTTCTGTCTTTTTGCACCAAAATAAAAGGAATTTTTGAATTTTGCCCTGAAATAAGTGAAATTTCTGTTATTTTGCCCCAAAATAAAGGAAATTTCTGCTTTTTTGACACAAAATAAGGGGAATTTCTGAATTTTTGCCCCAAAATAAGAAAATTTCTGCCTTTTTTCCCTGAAATAAGTGAAATTTCTGCAATTTTGCTCCCAAATAAGGGAAATTTCTGGAATTTTGCCCCAAAATAATTGGAATTTTTGAGTTTTTCTCCAAAATAAGGAGAATTTCTGTCTTTTTGCCCCAACATATAGGGAATTTCTGCCTTTTTGCCCCACAATTAGGGGATTTTCTGCAATTTTGCTCCAAAATATGGGAATTTCTGCTTTTTTGCCTGAAAATAAGGGGGATGTATACCTTTTGCCACAAAAAAGTGAAATTTTTTCATTTTTGCCCCAAAATAAGAGGAATTTCTTCCTTTTTATTTCAAAATAAGTGAAATTTCTGTCTTTTTACCCAAAAATAAACAGAATTTCTTTCTTTTTGCCCCAAAATAAAAGGAATTTTTGAATTTTGCCCTGAAATAAGTGAAATTTCTGCAATTTTGCCCTAAAATAAGGGAAATTTCTGGAATTTTGCCCCAAAACAAGTGGAATTTCTGAGTTTTTCCACAAAATAAGGAGAATTTCTGTCTTTTTGCCCCAACATATAGGGAATTTCTGCCTTTTTGCCCCACAATTAGGGGATTTTCTGCAATTTTGCTCCAAAATATTGGGAATTTCTGCTTTTTTGCCAGAAAATAAGGGAAATGTATACCTTTTGCCACAAAAAAGTAAAATTTCTTCATTTTTGTTCCAAAATAAGAGGAATTTCTTTCTTTTTACCTCAAAATAAGTGAAATTTCTGCCTTTTTACCCAAAAATAAACGGAATTTCTGTATTTTTGCTCCAAAATAAGGGGAATTTTTTAATTTTGCCCTGAAATAAGTGAAATTTCTGCAATTTTGCCCAAAAATAAGAGAAATTTCTGCCTTTTTGCCACAAAATAAGGGGAATTTCTGTCTTTTTGCCCCAAAATAAGGGGAATTTTAGCATTTTACCTCATAATAAGGGGAATCTCTGCTTTTTTTCCCCCCAAATATGGGGAATTTCTGCATTTTTGCCCCAAAATAAGAGAAATTTCTGCATTTTTTCTTTGAAATAAGTGAAATTTCTGTAATTTTATCACAAAATAACGGAGATTTCTGCAATTTTGCCCCCAAATAAAGGAAATTTCTGGAATTTTGCCCCAAAATAAGGGGAATTTCTGACTTTTTGCCCTGAAATAAGGAGAATGTCTGTCTTTTTGCCCCAAAATAATGTGAATTTCTGCATTTTCCCTCAAAATTAGGGGAATATGTGCAATTTTGCTTCAAAATATGGAGAATTTCTGCCTTATTGCACCAAAATAAAAAGAATTTCTGCATTGTTGCACCAACATAAGGGGAATTTCTGAAATTTTGCTCCAAAACACAGCGAATTTCTGCTTTATTGCCCGAAATAAAGTGGAATTTCTACCTTTTTGCCCTGAAATATTTGAAATTTCCACAATTTTACCACAAAATAAGGGGAATTTCTGTTTTTGGCCCCAAAATTAGAAGAATTTCTGCTTTTTGCCCCCAAATGAGGCAAATTTCTGACTTTTTGCCCTGAAATAAGTGAAATTTCTGCAATTTTGCCCCAAAATAAGGGGAATTTCTGCCTTTTTGCCAAAATAAGGGGAATTTCAGCATTTTACCTCCAAATAAGGGGAATTTCTGCCTTTTTGCCACAAAGTAAAGGGAATTTCTGCCTTTTTGCTCCAATATAACGGGAATTTCAGCCTTTTCATCTCAAAATAAGGGGAATTTATTCCTTTTGCCCAAAATATGGAGAATTTCTGACTTTTTTTTCCAAAATAAGGAAAATTTCTTCAATTTTGTACCAAAATAAAAGAAATTTCTGCTTTATACCCCAAAATAAAAGTAATTTCTGACTTTTTGCCCTGAAATAAATGGAATTTCTGCAATTTTGCCCGAAAATAAGGGAAATTTGTGCCTTTTTGCTCCAAAACGTGGGGAATTTCTGCCTTTTTGCCCTAAAATATGGGGAATTTCAGCATTTTACCTCAAAATAAGGGGAATTGCAGCCTTTTTGCACCAAAATATGGAAAATTTCTGCCTTTTTGCCACAAAATAAGAAAAATTTCTGCAATTCTGTACCAAAATAAAAGAAATTTCTAAAATTTTGTCTCAAAATAAGGGAAATTTCTGATTTTTGCCCAGAAATAAAGAGAATTTCTGTGTTTTTGCCCCAAAATAAAGGGAATTTCTGCTTTTTCCCCCAAAATTAGGGGAGTTTCTGCAAGTTTGCTTCAAAATACAGGGAATTTCTGCCTCTTTTCCCGAAAATAAGGGGAACTTCTGCCGATTTGCCCCAAATAAAGGGAATTTCTGAATTTTTGCCCCAATATTAGGGGAATTTCTGCAATTTTGCTCCAAAATACGGGGAATTTTTGCCTTTTTGCCCGAAATTAAGGATATTTTCTTCCTTTTTGCCCCCAAACAAGGGAAATTTCTGCAATTTTATCCCTCAATAAGGGGAATTTCTGCCTTTTTGTCCCCAAATAAGAAGAATTTCTGGCTTTTTGCCCTGAAAAATGTAAAATGTCTGCAATTTTACCCCAAATTAAGGTGAATTTCTGCCTTTTTGCCCCAAAATAATGGGAATTTCTGCCTTTTTGCCCTGAAATAAGAAAAATTTTTGCTTTTTTTCTCAGAAATAAGTGAAATTTCTGCAATTTTGCCTTAAAATAAAAAAAATTTCTGCAATTTTTCCCCATAATAAAGGAATTTTCTGCAATTTTGCCCCAAAATAAAGGGAATTTCTGTTTTTTGTCCCTAAATAAGGGAAATTTCTGCAATTTTGCCCTAAAATAAAGGGAATTTCTGCCTTTTGCCCAAAAATAAGGGGAATTTCTGCATTTTGCCCCAAAATAAAGAAAATTACTGCATATTTTACCCCAAAATTAGGTGAATTTCTGCAATTTTGCTCCAAAATATGGGGATTTTCTGCCTTTTTCGCCGAAAATAAAGGGAATTTCTGCCATTTTGCCGCGAAATAAATGAAATTTCTGCAGTTTTACCCCAAAATAAGGGGAAGTTTAGCATTTTTGCCACAAAATTAGGGAAATTTCTGCAATTTTGCTCCAAAATACTGAGAATTTCTGCCTTTTTGCCCGAAAATAAAGGGAATGTATGACTTTTTGCCATAAAAAAAGGGAAATTTCTTCATTTTTACCCCAAAATAAGGGGATTTTCCGCCTTTTTGACTCAAAATATGTGCGATTTCTGACTTTTCCCTAAAAATAAACGGAATTTCTGTCTTTTTGCTCCAAAATAAGGGTTATTTCTGACTTTTTGCCCTGAAATAAGATAAATTTCTAAAATTTTTCCCCAAAATAAGGGAAATGTCTGCTTTTTGCCCCAAAATAAGGGGAATTTCTGCCTTTTTGCCCCAAAATAAAGAAAATTACTGCATGTTTTACCCCAAAATTAAGTGAATTTCTGCAATTTTGCTCCAAAATACGGGGATTTTCTGCCTTTTTCGCCGAAAATAAAGGGAATTTCTGCCATTTTGCCACGAAATAAGTGAAATGTCTGCAGTTTTACCCAAAAATAAGGGGAAGTTCTGCGTTTTTGCCCCAAAATTAGGGAAATTTCTGC
This sequence comes from Micromys minutus, assembly GCF_963924665.1. Taxonomy (NCBI): domain Eukaryota; kingdom Metazoa; phylum Chordata; class Mammalia; order Rodentia; family Muridae; genus Micromys; species Micromys minutus. Next base: position 111,238 of record NW_027667641.1, on the reverse strand, counting down.
AATTTTGCTCCAAAATACGGGGAATTTCTGCCTTTTTGCCCGAAAATAAAGGGAATGTATGACTTTTTGCCATAAAAAAGGGAAATTTCTTCATTTTTACCCCAAAATAAGGGGATTTTCCGCCTTTTTGACTCAAAATTAGTGCGATTTCTGACTTTTCCCGAAAAATAAACTGAATTTCTGTCTTTTTGCCCCAAAATAAGGGGAATTTCTGACTTTTGCACTGAAATAAGTTAAATTTCTAAAATTTTTCCCCTAAATAAGGGAAATGTCTCCTTTTTGCCCCCAAATAAAAGAAATTTCTGCCTTTTTGCCCCAAAATAAAGAAAACTACTGCATGTTTTACCCCAAAATTAGGTGAATTTCTGCAATTTTGCTCCAAAATACGGGGATTTTCTGCCTTTTTCGCCGAAAATAAAGGGAATTTCTGCCATTTTGCCGCGAAATAAGTGAAATTTTTGCAGTTTTACCTCAAAATAAGGGTAAGTTCTGCGTTTTTGCCCCACAACTAGGGGAATTTCTGCAATTTTGCTCCAAAATACGGGAAATTTCTGCTTTTTTTCCCAAAAATAAGAAGAATGTATACCTTTGGCCACAAAAAGGGAAATTTCTTCATTTTTGCCCCAAAATAAGAGGAATTTCTGCCTTTTTACCTCAAAATAAGTGAAATTTCTGCTTTTTTACCCAAAAATAAATGGAATTTCTGTCTTTTTGCCCCAAAATAAAAGGAATTTTTGAATTTTGCCCTGAAATAAGTGAAATTTCTGTTATTTTGCCCCAAAATAAGGGAAATTTCTGCCTTTTTGACACAAAATAAGGGGAATTTCTGAATTTTTGCCACAAAATATTAGGAATTTCTGACTTTTTGCCCCAAAATAAGAAAATTTCCGCCTTTTTTCCCTGACATAAGTGAAATTTCTGTAATTTTGCCCCAAAATAAGGGAAATTTTTGGAATTTTTCCCCAAAATAAGTGGAATTTCTGAGTTTTCCCCAAAATAAGGAGAATTTCTGTCTTTTTGCCCCAACATATAGGGAATTTCTGCCTTTTTGCCCCACAATTAGGGGATTTTCTGCAATTTTGCTCCAAAATATGGGAATTTCTGCTTTTTTGCCCGAAAATAAGGAGAATGTATACATTTTGCCACAAAAACGTGAAATTTTTTCATTTTTGCCCCAAAATAAGAGGAATTTCTTCCTTTTTATTTCAAAATAAGTTAAATTTCTGCCTTTTTACCCAAAAATAAACGGAATTTCTGTCTTTTTGCCCCAAAATAAGGGTTATTTCTGAATTTTTGCCCTGAAATAAGTTAAATTTCTAAAATTTTTCCCCTAAATAAGGGAAATGTCTGTTTTTTGCCCCAAAATAAGGGGAATTTCTGCCTTTTTGCCCCATAATAAAGAAAATTACTGCATGTTTTACCCCAAAATTAGGTGAATTTCTGCAATTTTGCTCCAAAATACGGGGATTTTCTGCCTTTTTCGCCGAAAATAAAGGAAATTTCTGCCATTTTGCCGCGAAATAAGTGAAATTTCTGCAGTTTTACCACAAAATAAGGGTAAGTTCTGCGTTTTTGCCCCACAACTAGGGGAATATCTGCAATTTTGCTCCAAAATACAGGGAATTTCTGCTTTTTTTCCCAAAAATAAGGGGAATGTATAACTTTTGCCAAAAAAAGGGAAATTTCTTCATTTTTGCCCCAAAATAAGAGGAATTTCAGCCTTTTTACCTCAAAATAAGTGAAATTTCTGCCTTTTTACCCAAAAATAAATGGAATTTCTGTCTTTTTCCCCAAAATAAAAGGAATTTTTGAATTTTGCCCTGAAATAAGTGAAATTTCTGTTATTTTGCCCCAAAATAAAGGAAATTTCTGCCTTTTTGACACAAAATAAGGGGAATTTCTGAATTTATGCCACAAAATATCTGGAATTTCTGACTTTTTGCCCCAAAATAAGAAAATTTCCACCTTTTGTCCCTGAAATAAGTGAAATTTCTGCAATTTTGCCCCAAAAGAAGGGAAATTTTTGGAATTTTTCCCCAAAATAAGTGGAATTTCTGAGTTTTTCCCCAAAATAAGGAGAATTTCTGTCTTTTTGCCCCAACATATAGGGAATTTCTGCCTTTTTGCCCCACAATTAGGGGATTTTCTGCAATTTTGCTCCAAAATATGGGAATTTCTGCTTTTTTGCCCGAAAATAAGGGGAATGTATACCTTTTGCCACAAAAACGTGAAATTTTTTCATTTTTGCCCCAAAATAAGAGGAATTTTTTCCTTTTTATTTCAAAATAAATTAAATTTCTGCCTTTATACCCAAAAATAAACGGAATTTCTGTCTTTTTGCCCCAAAATAAAAGGAATTTTTGAATTTTGCCCTGAAATCAGTGAAATTTCTGCAATTTTGCCCTAAAATAAGGGAAATTTCTAGAAATTTGCCCCAAAATAAGTGGAATTTCTGAGTTTTTCCCCAAAATAAAGAGAATTCCTGTTTTTTTGCCCCAACAAATAGGGAATTTCTGCCTTTTTGCCCCACAATTAGGGGATTTTCTGCAATTTTGCTCCAAAATACGGGGAATTTCTGCCAGAAAATAAGGGGAATGCATACCTTTTGCCACAAAAAAGTAAAATTTCTTCATTTTTGCCCCCAAATAAGAGGAATTTCTTTCTTTTTACCTCAAAATAAGTGAAATTTCTGCCTTTTTACCCAAAAATAAACGGAATTTTTGTTTTTTGCCCCAAAATAACTGGAATTTTTGAATTTTGCCCTGAAATAAGTGAAATTTCTGCAATTTTGCCCAAAAATAAGAGAAATTTCTGCCTTTTTGCTACAAAATAAGGGGAATTTCTGTCTTTTTGCCCCAAAATAAGGGGAATTTTAGCATTTTACCTCATAATAAGGGGAATCTCTGCTTTTTGCCCCCAAATATGGGGAATTTCTGCATTTTTGCCCCAAAATAAGAGTAATTTCTGCATTTTTTCTTTGAAATAAGTCTAATTTCTGTAATTTTATCACAAAATAAGGGAGATTTCTCCAATTTTGCCCCAAAATAAAGGAAATTTCTGGAATTTAGTCCCAAAATAAGGGGAATTTCTGACTTTTTGCCCTGAAATAAAGAGAATGTCTGTCTTTTTGCCCCAAAATAATGTGAATTTCTGCATTTTCCCTCAAAATTAGGGGAATATATGCAATTTTGCTTCAAAATACGAAGAATTTCTGCCTTATTGCACCAAAATAAAAAGAATTTCTGCATTTTTGCACCAACATAAGGGGAATTTCTGAAATTTTGCTCCAAAATACGGGGAATTTCTGCCTTATTGCCCGAAATAAAGTGGAATTTCTGCCTTTTTGCCCATAAATATTTGAAATTTCCACAATTTTACCCCAAAATAAGGGGAATTTCTGTTTTTGGCCCCAAAATTAGGAGAATTTCTATTTTTGCCCCAAAATGAGGCAAATTTCTGACTTTTTGCCCTGAAATAAGTGAAATTTCTGCAATTTTGCCCCAAAATAAGGGGAATTTCTGCCTTTTTGCCACAAAGTAAAGGGAATTTCTGCCTTTTTGCTCCAATATAACGGGAATTTCAGCCTTTTCATCTCAAAATAAGGGGAATTTATTCCTTTTGCCCAAAATATGGAGAATTTCTGACTTTTTGTTCCAAAATAAGGAAAATTTCTTCAATTTTGTACCAAAATAAAAGAAATTTCTCCTTTTTACCCCAAAATAAAAGTAATTTCTGACTTTTTGCCCTGAAATAAATGTAATTTCTGCAATTTTGCCCAAAAATAAGGGAAATTTGTGCCTTTTTGCCTCAAAATATGGGGAATTTCTGCATTTTACCTCAAAATAAGGGGAATTTCAGCCTTTTTGCACCAAAATATGGAAAATTTCTGCATTTTTGCCCCAAAATAAGAGAAATTTCTGCATTTTTTCTTTGAAATAAGTCTAATTTCTGTAATTTTATCCCACAATAAGGGGAATTTCTGCCTTTTTGCCCCAAAATATGGGGAATTTCAGCATTTTACCTCAAAATAAGGGGAATTTCAAATTGTTGCACCAAAATAAGAAAAATTTCTGCAATTCTGTACCAAAATAAAAGAAATTTCTAAATTTTACCCCTAAATAAGGGAAATTTCTGATTTTTGCCCCGAAATAAGAAGAATTTCTGTAATTTTGCCCCAAAATTAGGGGAGTTTCTGCAAGTTTGCTTCAAAATACAGGGAATTTCTGCCTCTTTTCCCGAAAATAAGGGGAACTTCTGCCGATTTGCCCCAAATAAAGGGAATTTCTGCATTTTTGCCCCAATATTAGGGGAATTTCTGCAATTTTGCTCCAAAATACGGGGAATTTCTGCCTTTTTGCCCGAAATTAAGGGGATTTTCTGCCTTTTTGCCCCCAAACAAGGGAAATTTCTGCAATTTTATCCCACAATAAGGGGAATTTCTGCCTTTTTGCCTGAAATTAAGGGGATTTTCTGCCTTTTTGCCCCCAAACAAGGGAAATTTCTGCAATTTTATCCAAAAATTATGGGAATTTATGCCTTTTTGCCCCCAAATAAGGGAAATTTCTGCCTTTTTGCCATATAATAAAAAAAAAATTTATTTTTTTTCTCTGAAATAAGTGAAATTTCTAAAATTTTGCCTTAAAATAAAGAAATTTCTTCAATTTTTCCCAATAATAAAGGAATTTTCTGCAATTTTGCCCCAAAATAAAGGGAATTTCTGTTTTTTGTCCCCAAATAAGGGAAATTTGTGCAATTTTGCCCTAAAATAAGGGGAATTTCTGCCTTTTGCCCCAAAATAAGGGGAATTTCTGCCTTTTTGCCCCAAAATAAAGAAAATTACTGCATGTTTTACCCCAAAATTAGGTGAATTTTTGCAATTTTGCTCCAAAATACGGGGATTTTTTGCCTTTTTCGCTGAAAATAAAGGGAATTTCTGCGATTTCGCCGCGAAATAAGTGAAATTTCTTCAGTTTTACCCCAAAATAAAAGGAAGTTCTGTGTTTTTGCCCCAAATTTAGAGGAATTTCTGTAATTTTGCTCCAAAATACGGGGAATTTCTGCCTTTTTGCCCGAAAATAAAGGGAATGTATGCCTTTTTGCCATAAAAAAGGGAAATTTCTTCATTTTTACCCCAAAATAAGGGGATTTTCTGCCTTTTTGACTCAAAATAAGTGCGATATCTGACTTTTCCCCAAAAATAAACGGAATTTCTGTCTTTTTGCCCCAAAATAAGGGTTATTTCTGACTTTTTGCCCTGAAATAAGTTAAATTTCTAAAATTTTTCCCCAAAATAAGGGAAATGTCTGCTTTTTGCCCCCAAATAAGGGGAATTTCTGCCTTTTTGCCCCAAAATAAAGAAAATTACTGCATGTTTTACCACAAAATTAGGTGAATTTCTGCAATTTTGCTCCAAAATACAGGGATTTTCTGCCTTTTTGGCCGAAAATAAAGGGAATTTCTGTCATTTTGCCGCGAAATAAGTGAAATTTCTGCAGTTTTACCCCAAAATAAGAGGAAGTTCTGCGTTTTTTCCCCCAAATTAGGGGAATTTCTGCAATTTTGCTCCAAAATACGGGGAATTTCTGCCTTTTTGCCCGAAAATAGAGGGAATGTATAACTTTTTGCCATAAAAAAAATTACTTTATTTTTACCCCAAAATAAGGGGATTTTCCACCTTTTTGACTCAAAATAAGTGCGATTTCTGACTTTTTCCCAAAAATAAACGGAATTTCTGTCTTTTTGCCCCAAAATAAGGGGAATTTCTGACTTTTTACCCTGAAATAATTTAAATTTCTAAAATTTTTCCCCAAAATAAGGGAAATGTCTGCTTTTTGCCCGAAAATAAGAGGAATTTCTGACTTTTTGCCCCAAAATAAGGGGAATTTCAGCCTTTTTACCTCAAAATAAGGGGAATATCTGAATTTTTGCCCCAAAATATGGGAAATTTCTGCCTTTTTGCCACAAAATAAGAAAAATTTCACAATTTTGTACCAAAATAAAAGAAATTTCTGCCTTTTTGCCTCAAAATAAGAAAATTTCTGCTTTTTTTCCCTGAAATAAGTGAAATTTCTGTAATTTTGCCCCAAAATAAGTGAAATTTCTACAATTTTACCCCAAAATAAGAGAAATTTCTGGAATTTTGCCCCAAAATAAGTGGAATTTCTGAGTTTTGCCCCAAAATAAGGAGAATTTCTGTCTTTTTGCCCCAACATATAGGGATTTTCTGCCTTTTTGCTCCACAATTAGGGGAATTTCTTCATTTTTGCCACAAAATATTAGGAATTTCTGCTTTTTTGCTCCAAAATACGGAAAATTTCTGCATTTTTTCCCTGAAATAAGTGAAATTTCTGCAATTTTGCCCCAAAATAAGTTAAATTTCTGCAATTTTGCCCCAAAATAAGGGAAATTTCTAGAATTTTGACCCAAAACAAGTGGAATTTCTGAGTATTGCCCCAAAATAAGAAGAATTTCTGTCTTTTTGCCCCAAGAAATAGGGAATTTCTTCCTTTTTGCCCCACAACCAGGGGAATTTCTGCAATTTTGCTCCAAAATATATGGAATTTCTGCTTTTTTTTCCCAAAAATAAGGGGAATGTATACTTTTTGCCACAAAAAAGGGAAATTTCTTCATTTTTGCCCTAAAATAAGAGGAATTTCTGCCTTTTTACCTCAAAATAAGTGAAATTTCTGCTTTTTTTACCCAAAAATAAATGGTATTTCTGTCTTTTTACCCCAAAATAAAAGGAATTTTTGAATTATGCTCTGAAATAAGTGAAATTTCTGCAATTATGCCCCAAAATATGGGAAATTTCCTGAATTTTGCCCCAAAATAATTGGAATTTCTGAGTTTTGCCCCAAAATAAAAAGAATTTCTGTCTTTTTTGCCCCAACATATTGGGAATTTCTGCCTTTTTGCCCCACAAATAGGGGAATTTCTGCAGTTTTGCTCCAAAGTACGGGGAATTTCTGCTTTTTAGCCCGAAAATAAGGGGAATGTATACCTTTTGCCACAAAAAAGGGAAATTTCTTGATTTTTGCCCCAAAATAAAAAGAATTTCTGCCTTTATACCACAAAATAAGTGAAATTTCTGCCTTTTTACCCAAAAATAAATGGAATTTCTGTCTTTTTGCCCCGAAATAAAAGGAATTTTTGAATTTTGCCCTGAAATAAGTGAAATTTCTGCAATTTTGCCCCAAAATAAGAGAAATTTCTGCCTTTTTGCCACAAAATAAGGGGAATTTCTTTCTTTTTGCCCCAAAATAAGGGGAATTTCAGCCTTTTTACATCATAATAAGGGGAATCTCTTCTTTTTTGCCCTAAAATATGGGGAATTTCTGTATTTTTGCCCCAAAATAAAGAAAATTTCTGCAATTTTGTACCAAAAGAAAAGTAATTTCTTCCTTTTTGCCCCAAAATAAGAGAAATTTCTGTGTTTTTTCCCTGAAATAAGTGAAATTTCTGTAATTTTCCCCCAAAATAAGGGAGATTTCTGCAATTTTGCCCCAAAATAAAAAAAAATTTCTGGAATTTTGCCACAAAATATGGGGAATTTCTGAATTTTTGCCCTGAAATAAGGAGAATTTCTGTCTTTTTGCCCCAAAATAATGTGAATTTGTGCACTTTCCCTCAAAATTAGGGGAGTATGTGCAATTTTGCTTCAAAATACGGGGAATTTCTGCATTATTGCACCAAAATAAAGGGAATTTCTGCCTTTTTGCCCTAAAATATTTGAAATTTCCACAATTTTACCCCAAAATAAGGGGTATTTCTGGTTTTGGCCTCTAAATTAGGAGGATTTCTGATTTTTGCCACAAAATAAGGCAAATTTCTGACTTTTTGCCCTGAAATAAGTGAAATTTCTACAATTTTGCCCCAAAATAAGGGGAATTTCTGCCTTTTTGCCACTAAGTAAAAGGAATTTCTGCCTTTTTGCCTCAAAATAACGGGAATTTCAGCGTTTTTACCTCAAAATAAGGGGAATTTTTGCCTTTTGCCCAAAATATGGGGAATTTCAGCATTTTACCTCCAAATAAGGGGAATTTCAGCTTTTTTGCACCAAAATATGGAAAATTTCTGCCTTTTTGCCACAAAATAAAAAAAAATTTCTGCAATTCTGTACCAAAATAAAAGAAATTTCTAAAATTTTGCCCCAAAATAAGGGAAATTTCTGATTTTTGCCCCAAAATAAGGAGAATTTCTGTATTTTTGCCCGAAAATAAAGGGAATTTCTGCCTTTTTGCCCCAAAATTAGGGGAGTTTCTGCAATTTTGCTTCAAAATACAGGGAATTTCTGCCTCTTTATCCGAAAATAAGGGGAACTTCTGCCGATTTGCCCCAAATAAAGGGAATTTCTGCATTTTTGGCCCAATATTAGGGGAATTTCTGCAATTTTGCTCCAAAATACGGTTAATTTCTGCCTTTTTGCCCGAAATTAAGGGGATTTTCTGCCTTTTTGCCCCCAAACAAGGGAAATTTCTACAATTTTATCCAAAAATTATGGGAATTTATGCCTTTTTGCCCCCAAATAAGGGAAATTTCTGCCTTTTTGCCATATAATAAAAAAAATTTTATTTTTTTTTCTCTGAAATAAGTGAAATTTCTAAAATTTTGCCTTAAAATAAAGAAATTTCTTCAATTTTTCCCAATAATAAAGGAATTTTCTGCAATTTTGCCCTAAAAGAAGGGAATTTCTGTTTTTTGTCCCCAAATAAGGGAAATTTCTAAAATTTTGCCCTAAAATAAGGGGAATTTCTGCCTTTTGCCCCAAAATAAGGGGAATTTCTGCCTTTTTGCCCCAAATAAAAAAAATTACTGCATGTTTTACCCCAAAATTAGGTGAATTTCTGCAATTTTGCTCCAAAATACCGGGATTTTTTGCCTTTTTTACTGAAAATAAAGGCAATTTCTGCCTTTTTGCCGCGAAATAAGTGAAATTTCTGCAGTTTTACCGCAAAACAAGGGGAAGTTCTGCGTTTTTGCCCCAAAATTAGGGGAATTTCTGCAATTTTGCTTCAAAATACGGGGAATTTCTGCCTTTTTGCCCGAAAATAAAGGGAATGTATAACTTTTTGCCATAAAAGAGAGAAATTTCTTCATTTTTACTCTAAAATAAGGGGATTTTTCGTCTTTTTGACTCAAAATAAGTGCGATTTCTGACTTTTTCCCAAAAATAAACGGAATTTCTGTCTTTTTGCCCCAAAATAAGAGGAATTTCTGACTTTTTGCGCTGAAATAAGTTAAATTTCTAAAATTTTTTCCCAAAATAAGGAAAATGTCTGCTTTTTGCCTGAAAATAGGGGGAATTTCTGACTTTTTCCCCAAAATAAGGGGAATTTCAGCCTTTTTACCTCAAAATAAGGGAAATTCAGCATTTTTGCCCCAAAATATGGGAAATTTCTGCCTTTTTGCCCAAAAATAAAAAAAATTTCTGCAATTTTGTACCAAAATAAAAGAAATTTCTGCCTTTTTGCCCCAAAATAAGAAAATTTCTTCTTTTTTCCCTGAAATAAGTAAAATTTCTGCAATTTTGCCCCAAAATAAGTGAAATTTCTCCAATTTTGCCCCAAAATAAGAGAAATTTCTGGAATTTTGCCCCAAAATAAGTGGAATTTCTGAGTTTTACCCCAAAATAGGAAGAATTCCTGTCTTTTGCCCCAACATATAGGGAATTTCTGCCTTTTTGCCCCACAATTAGGGGAATTTCTGCAATTTTGCTCCAAAATATGAGGAATTTCTGCCTTTTTGCCCGAAAATAAGGGGAATGTATACCTTTTGCCACAAAAAAGGAAATTTCTTCATTTTTGACACAAAATAAGAGGAATTTCTGTCCTTTTACCTCAAAATAAGTGAAATTTCTATATTTTTACACCAAAATAAACGAAATTTCTATCTTTTGGCCCCAAAATAAAATGAATTTTTGAATTATGCCCTGAAATAAGTCAAATTTCTGCCTTTTTGACACAAAATAAGGGGAATTTCTGCATTTTTGCCCCAAAGAAGTGGAATTTCTGCCTTTTTGCTCCAAAATAAGGAAAATTTCTGCCTTTTTTTCCTGAATAAAGTGAAATTTCTGCAATTTTGCCCCAAATAAGTGAAATTTCTGCAATTTTGTCCCAAAATAAGGGAAATTTCTGGAATTTTGCCAAAAATAATTGGAATTTCTGAGTTTTTCCCCAACATAAGGGGAATTTCTGATTTTTGCCCTAAAATAAGTTAAATTTCTAAAATTTTTCCCCAAAATAAGGGAAATGTCTGCTTTTGCCCCAAAATAAGGGGAATTTCTGACTTTTTGCCCCAAATAAGGGGAATTTTAGCCTTTTTACCTCAAAATAAGGGGGAATTTCTGCATTTTTGCCCCAAAATATGGAAAATTTCTGCCTTTTTGCCCCAAAATAAGAAAAAAGTTTTGCAATTTTTTACCAAAATAAAAGAAATTTCTGCCTTTTTGCCCCAAAATAAAAAAAAATTCTGCATTTTTTCCCTGAAATAAGTGAAATTTCTGCAATTTTGCACCAAAATAAGTGAAATTTCTGCTATTTTGCCCCAAAATAAAAGAAATTTCTGCCTTTTTGCCACAAAATAAGGGGAATTTCTGTCATTTTGCCCCAAAATAAGGGAAATTTCTGCCTTTTTGACCTCAAATAAGGGGAATTTCAGCCTTTTTACCTCAAAATAAGTGGAATTTCTGAGTTTTGCCCCAAAATAAAAAGAATTTCTGTCTTTTTACCCCAACATTTAGGGAATTTCTGCATTTTTGCCCCACAATTAGAAGAATTTCTGACTTTTTGCCCCAAAATAAGGGGAATTTCAGCCTTTTTACCTCAAAATAAGAGGAATTTCTTCATTTTTGCCCCAAAATATGAGAAATTTCTGACTTTTTGCCCCAAAATAAGAAAAATTTTTGCAATTTTGTACCAAAATAAAAGAAATTTCTGCTTTTTGCCCCAAAATAAGTGAAATTTCTGCAATTTTGTACCAAAATAGAAGAAATTTCTGCTTTTTTCCCCAAAATAAGAAAATTTCTCCTTTTTTTCCCTGAAATAAGTGAAATTTCTTGAATTTTGCCCCAAAATAAGTGAAATTTCTGCAATTTTGCCCCAAAATAAAAGAAATTTCTGCCTTTTTGCCACAAAATAAGAGGTATTGCTGTCTTTTTGCCCCAAAATAAAGGAAATTTCTGCCTATTTGACCAAAAATAAGGGGAATTTCAGCCTTTTTACCTCAAAATAAGTGGAATTTCTGAGTTTTGCCCCAAAATAAAAAGAATTTCTGTCTTTTTACCCCAACATTTAGGGAATTTCTGCATTTTTGCCCCACAATTAGAAGAATTTCTGACTTTTTGCCCCAAATTAAGGGGAATTTCAGCCTTTTTACCTCAAAATAAGAGGAATTTCTTCATTTTTGCCCCAAAATATGAGAAATTTCTGACTTTTTGCCCCAAAATAAGAAAAATTTTTGCAATTTTGTACCAAAATAAAAGAAATTTCTGCTTTTTGCCCCAAAATAAGTGAAATTTCTGCAATTTTGTACCAAAATAGAAGAAATTTCTGCTTTTTTCCCCAAAATAAGAAAATTTCTCCTTTTTTTCCCTGAAATAAGTGAAATTTCTTGAATTTTGCCCCAAAATAAGTGAAATTTCTGCAATTTTGCCCCAAAATAAAAGAAATTTCTGCCTTTTTGCCACAAAATAAGAGGTATTGCTGTCTTTTTGCCCCAAAATAAGGGAAATTTCTGCCTATTTGACCAAAAATAAGGGGAATTTCAGCCTTTTTACATCAAAATAAGTGGAATTTCTGAGTTTTGCCCGAAAATAAAAAGAATTTCTGTTTTTTCGCCCCAACATTTAGGTATTTTTTGCATTTTTGCCCAACAATTAGGGGAATTTCTGACTTTTTGCCCCAAAATAAGGGGAATTTCAGCCTTTTTACCTCAAAATAAGGGGAATTTCTTCATTTTTGCCACAAACATGGGAAATTTTTGCTCTTTTGCCCCAAAATAAGAAAAAAATTTGCAATTTTGTACCAAAATAAAAGAAATTTCTTCCTTTTTGCCACAGAATAAGAAAATTTCTGCTTTTTTCCCTGAAATAAGTGAAATTTCTGCAATTTTGCCCCAAAATAAGTGAAATTTCTGCAATTTTGCCCCAAAATAAAAGAAATTTCTGCCTTTTTGCCACAAAATGAGGGGAGTTTCTGTCTTTTTGCCATAAATAAGGGAAATGTCTGCCTTTTTGCTCCAAAATAAGGCGAATTTAAGCCTTTTTACCTCAAAATAAGAGGAATTTCTCCATTTTTGATACAAAATAAGGGGAATTTCTGCATTTTTACCACAAAATATTAGGAATTTCTTCTTTTTTGCCACAAAATAAGGAAAATTTCTGACTTTTTTCTCTGAAATAAGTGAAATTTCTGCAATTTTGCCCCAAAATAAGTGAAATTTCTGCAATTTTGCTCCAAAATACGGGGAATTTCTGCTTTTTTTCCCAAAAATAAGGGGAATGTATACCTTTTGCCCAAAAGAGGGAAATATCTTCATTTTTGCCCCAAAATAAGAGGAATTTCTGCCTTTTTACCTCAAAATAAGTGAAATTTCTGCCTTTTTACTCAAAAATAAACGGAATTTCTGTCTTTTTGCCGCAAAATAAAAGGAATTTTTGAATTATGCCCTGAAATAAGTGAAATTTCTGCAATTTTGCCCCCAAATAAGGGAAATTTCTGCCTTTTTGACACAAAAATAAAAGGAATTTCTGCATTTATGCCACAAAATAATAGGAATTTCTGCATTTTTGCCCCAAAATAAGGAAAATTTCTTCCTTTTTCCCTGAAATAAGTGTAATTTCTGCAATTCTGCCCCAAAATAAGTAAAATTTCTGCAATTTTGCCCCAAAATAAGTGGAATTTCTGAGTTTTGTTCCAAAATAAGGGAAATTTCTGCAATTTTGCCCCAAAATAATGGAAATTTCTGCCTTTTTGACACAAAATAAGGGGAATTTCTGCTTTTTTGCCACAAAATATTAGGAATTTCTGCCTTTTTGCCCTAAAATAAGGAAAATTTCTGCCTTTTTTCCCTGAAATAAGTGAAATTTCTGGAATTTTGCCCCAAAATAAGTAAAATTCTGCAATTTTGCCCCAAAATAAGGGAAATTTCTGGAATTTTGCCCCAAAATAAGTGGAATTTCTGAGTTTTGCCCCAAAATAAGAAGAATTCCTGTCTTTTTGCCCCAACATATAGGGAATTTCTGCCTTTTTGCCCCACAATTAGAAGATTTTCTGCAATTTTGCTCCAAAATATGGGGAATTTCTGCTTTTTTGCCGAAAATAAGGGGAATGTATACCTTTTGCCACAAAAAAGGGAAATTTCTTCATGTTTGCCACAAAATAAGAGGAATTTCTGCCTTTTTACCTCAAAATAAGTGAAATTTCTGCCTTTTTACCCCAAAATAAACGGAATTTCTGTCTTTTTATCCCAAAAAAAGGAATTTTTGAATTATGCCCTGAAATAAGTGAAATTTCTGCCTTTTTGACACAAAATAAGGGGAATTTCTGCATTTTTGCCCCAAAATAAGTGGAATTTCTGCCTTTTTACCCCAAAATAAGGAAAATTTCTGCCTTTTTTTCTTGAATTAAGTGAAATTTCTGCAATTTTGCCCCAAAATAAGTGAAATTTCTGCAATTTTGCCCCAAAATAAGGGAAATTACTGGAATTTTGCCCCTAAATAAGTGGAATTTCTGAGTTTTGCCCCAAAATAATGGGAATTTCTGACTTTTTGCACTGAAATAAGTTAAATTTCTAAAATTTTTTCCCAAAATAAGGGAAATGTCTGCTTTTTGCCCCAAAATAAGGGGAATTTCTGACTTTTTGCCCCAAAATAAGGGGAATTTCAGCCTTTTTACCTCAAAATAAGGGGAATTTCTGCATTTTTGCCCCAAAATATGGAAAATTTCTGACATTTTCCCCCAAAATAAAAAATTTCTGCTTTTTTCCCTGAAATAAGTGAAATTTCTACAGTTTTGCACCAAAATAAGTGAAATTTCTGCTATTTTGCCCCAAAATAAAAGAAATTTCTGCTTTTGCCTCAAAATAAGGGGAATTTCTATCTTTTTGCTCTAAAATAAGGAAAATTTCTATTTTTTGACTCTACATAAGGTTAATTTCAGCCTTTTTACCTCAAAATAATTGGAATTTCTGAATTTTGACCCAAAATAAAAAGAATTAATGTCTTTTTGCCCCAACATTTAGGGAATTTCTGCATTTTTGCCCAACTATTAGGGGAATTTCTGACTTTTTGCCCCAAAATAAGGGAAATTTCTGCCTTTTTGCCTCCAAATAAGGTGAATTTCAGCCTTTTTACCTCAAAATAAAAGGAATTTCTGCATTTTTGACACAAAATAAGGAAAATTTCTTCATTTTTGCCACGAAATATTAGGAATTTCTGCCTTTTTGCCCCAAATAAGGAAAATTTTTGCCTTTTTTTCCTTAATTTAGTTAAAAATCTGCAATTTTGCCCCAAAATAAGTGAAATTTCTGCAATTTTGCCCCAAAATAACTGAAATTTCTCGAATTTTACACCTAAGTAAGTGGAATTTCTGATTTTTGCCAGAAAATAAGGGGAATTTCTGACTTTTTGCCCTGAAATAAGTTAAATTTCTAAAATTTTTTCCCAAAATAAGGGAAATGTCTGCTTTTTGCCCGATAATAAGAGGAATTTCTGATTTTTGCCCCAAAATAAGAAGAATTTCAGCCTTTTTACCTCAAAATAAGATGAATTTCTTCATTTTTGCCCCAAAATATGGGAAATTTCTGCCTTTTTGCCCCAAAATAAAAAAAAAATTTTGCTATTTTGTACCAAAATAAAAGAAAGTTCTGCCATTTTGCCCCAAAATAAAAATATTTATGCTTTTTTTCATTGTAATAAGTGAAATTTCTGCAATTTTGCCCCAAAATAAGTGAAATTTCTGCAATTTTGCTCCAAAATAAAAGAAATTTCTGCGTTTTTGCCACAAAATAAGGGGAATTTCTGTCTTTTCGCCCTAAAATAAGGGAAATTTCTGCCTTTTTGCCTCCAAATAAGGGAAATTTCAGCATTTTTACCTCAAAATAAGGAGAATTTCTGCATTTTTGACACAAAATAAGGGGAATTCCTGAATTTTTGCCACAAAATATTAGGAATTTCGGCCTTTTGGCCCCAAAATAAGGAAAATTTCTGCCTTTATTCTCTGAAATAAGTGAAATTTCTGAAATTTTGCCCCAAAATAAGTGAAATTTCTGCAATTTTGCCACAAAATAAGTGGAATTTATGAGTTTTGCCCCAAAATAAAGAGAATTTCTGTATTTTTGCCCCAACAAATAGGGAATTTCTCCCTTTTTGCCCCACAACTAAGGGAATTTCTGCAATTTTGCTCCAAAATACAAGGAATTTCTGCTTTTTTTTTCAAAAATAAGTGGAATGTATACCTTTTGCCACAAAAAAGAGAAATTTCTTCATTTTTACCCCAAAATAAGAAGAATTTCTGCCTTTTTACCTCAAAATAAGTGAAATTTATGCCTTTTTACCCAAAAATAAACAAAATTTCTGTCTTTTTGCCACAAAATAAAAGAAATTTTTGAAATATGCCCTGAAATAAGTGAAATTTCTGCAATTTTGCCCCCAAATAAGGGAAATTTCTGCTTTTTGACACAAAATAAGGGGAATTTTTGCATTTTTGCCACAAAATATTAGGACTTTCTGCCTTTTTGCCCCAAAATCAGAAAATTTCTGCCTTTTTTCCCTGAAATAAGTGAAATTTCTGCAATTTTGCCCCAAAATAAGTGAAATTTCTGCAATTTTGCCGAAAAATAAAGGAAATTTCTGCAATTTTGCCCCAAAATAAGTGGAATTTCTGAGTTTTGCCCCAAAATAAGAAGAATTTCTGTCTTTTTGCCCCAACATATAGGGAATTTTTGCCTTTTTGCCCCACAATTAGGGGATTTTCTGCAATTTTGCCCAAAATACAAGGAATTTCTGCTTTTTTTCCCGAAAATAAAGGGAATGTATACCTTTTGCCAAAAAAAGGGAAATTTCTTCATTTTTGCCTCAAAATAAAAGGAATTTCTGCCTTTTTACCTCAAAATAAGTGAAATTTCTGCCTTTTTACCCAAAAATACACGGAATTTCTGTCTTTTTGCCCCAAAATAAAAGGAATTTTTGAATTTTGCCCTGAAATAAGTGAAATTTTTACAATTTTGCCCCAAAATAATGAAAATTTCTGCCTTTTTGCCACAAAATAAGGGGAATTTCTGTCTTTTTGCCCCAAAATAAGGGGAATTTCAGCCTTTTTACCTCATAATAAGGGGAATCTCTGCCTTTTTGCCCTAAAATATGGGGAATTTCTGTATTTTTGCCCCAAAATAAAGAAAATTTCTGCAATTTTGTACCAAATTAAAAGTAATTTCTGCCTTTTTGCCCCAAAATAAGAGAAATTTCTTCCTTTTTTCCCTAAAATAAGTGAAATTTCTGTAATTTTTTCCAAAATAAGGGAGATTTCTACAATTTTGCCCCAAAATAATGGAAATTTGTGGAATTTTGCCCAAAAATAAGAGGAATTTCTGACTTTTTGCCCTGAAATAAGGAGAATTTCTGTCTTTTTTCCCCAGAATAATGTGAATTTCTGCATTTTCCCTCAAAATTAGGGGTATATGTGCAATTTTGCTTCAAAATACAGGGATCTTCTGCCTTATTGCACCAAAATAATGGGAATTTCTTCATTTTTGCACCAATATAAGGAGAATTTCTGAAATTTTCCACCAAAATACGGGGAATTTCTGCCTTACTGCCCGAAATAAAGTGGAATTTCTGCCTTTTTGCCCTGAAATATTTGAAATTTCCACAATTTTACCCCAAAATAAGGAGAATTTCTGTTTTTGACCCCAAAATTAGAAGAATTTCTGTTTTTGCCCCAAAATAAGGCAATTTTCTGACTTTTTGCTCTGAAATATGTGAAATTTCTGCAATTTTGCTTCAAAATAAGGGGAATTTATGCCTTTTTGCCAAAATAAGGGGAATTTCAGCATTTTACCTCCAAATAAAAGCAGTTTCTGCCTTTTTTCCACAAAATATGGGAAATTTCTGCCTTATTGCCCCCAAATAAGGAAAATTTTTGCTTTTCTGCCCCAATTAACGGGAATTTCTGCCTTTTTACCACAAAGAAAAAGGAATTTCTGCCTTTTTGCCCCAAAATAACGGGAATTTCAGCCATTTCACCTCAAAATAAGGGGAATTTCTGCCTTTTGCCCAAAATATGGGGAATTTCTGACTTTTTGTTCCAAAATAAGAAAAATTTCTTCAATTTTTTACCAATATAAATAAAATTTCTGCTTTTTGCCCCAAAATAAAAGTAATTTCTGACTTTTTGCCCTGAAATAAATGAAATTTCTGCAATTTGGCCCGAAAATAAGAAAAATTTGTTCCTTTTTGCCCCAAAATGAGGGGAATTTCTGCCTTTTTGCCCCAAAATATGGGGAATTTCAGCATTTTACCTCAAAATAAGAGGAATTTTAGCCTTTTTGCACCAAAATATGGAAAATTTCTGCCTTTTTGCCACAAAATAAGAAAAATTTCTGCAATTCTGTACCAAAATAAAAGAAATTTCTAAAATTTTGTCCCAAAATAAGGGAAATTTCTGATTTTTGACCCGAAATAAAGAGAAATTCTGTATTTTTGCCCCAAAATAAAGGGAATTTCTGCCTTTTTGCCTCAAAATTAGAGGAGTTTCTGCAATTTTGCTTCAAAATACAGGGAATTTCTGCCTCTTTTCAGAAAATAAGGGGAACTTCTGCCGATTTGCCCCAAATAAAGGGAATTTCTGCATTTTTGCCCTAATATTAGGGGAATTTCTGCAATTTTGCTCCAAAATACAGGGAATTTCTGCCTTTTTGCCCGAAATTAAGGGGATTTTCTGTGTTTTTGCCCCCAAACAAAGGAAATTTCTGCAATTTTATCCCAAAATAAGGGGAATTTATGCCTTTTTGCCCACAAATAAGGGTAATATCTGCCTTTTTGCCCTGAAATGTGTGAAATGTCTGCAATTTTATCCCAAAATAAGGTGAATTTCTGCCTTTTTGCCCCAAAATAATGAGAATTTCTGCCTTTTTGCTCAAAAATCAGAAAAATTTTTGCTTTTTTTCTCTGAAATAAGTGAAATTTCTGCACTTTTGCCTTAAAATAAAAGAAATTTCTGCAATTTTTCCCCATAATAAAGGAATTTTCTGCAATTTTGCCCCAAAATAAAGGGAATTTCTGTTTTTGTCCCCAAATAAGGGAAATTTCTGCAATTTTGCCCTAAAATAATGAGAATTTCTGCCTTTTGCCCCAAAATAAGGGGAATTTCTGCCTTTTTGCCCCAAAATAAAGAAAATTACTGCATGTTTTACCCCAAAATTAGGTGAATTTCTGCAATTTTGCTCTAAAATACAGGGATTTTCTGCCTTTTTCGCCGAAAATAAAGGAAATTTCTGCAATTTTGCCGCGAAATAAGTGAAATTTCTGCAGTTTTACCCCAAAATGAGGGGAAGTTCTGCGTTTTGCCCCAAAATAAGGGAATTTCTGCAATTTTGCTCCAAAATACGGTGAATTTCTTCCTTTTTGCCCGAAAATAAAGGGAATGTATAGCTTTTGGCCATAAAAAAGGGAAATTTAATCATTTTTGCTCCAAAATAAAAGAAATTTCTGACTTATTACCCTGAAATAAGTGAAATTTCTGCAATTTGGCCCCAAAATAAGGAAAATTTCTGCCTTTTTGCCACAAAATAAGGGCAATTTCTGTCTTTTTGCCTTCAAAAAAAGGAAATTTCAGCATTTTAACCTCATAATAATGGGAATCTCTTCCTTTTTGCCCTAAAATATGGGGAATTTCTGTATTTTTGCCCCAAAATCAAGAAAATTTCTGCAATTTTGTACCAAAATAAAAGTATTTTCTGCATTTTTGTCCCAAAAAAAGAGAAATTTCTGCGTTTTTTCTTTAAAATAAGTGAAATTTCTGCAATTTTGCCCCAAAATAAGGGAGATTTTTGCAATTTTGCCCCCAAATAAAGGAAATTTTTGAAATTTCGCCGCAAAATAAGGGGAATTTCTGACATTTTGCCACAAAATATAAGGAATTTCTGCCTTATTGCCCCCAAATAAGGAAAATTTTTGCTTTTCTGCCCCAATTAACGGGAATTTCTGCCTTTTTGCCACAAAGTAAAGAGAATTTCTGCCTTTTTGCCCCAAAATAACGGGAATTTCAACCTTTTAACCTCAAAATAAGGGGAATTTCTGCAATTTTGCCACAAAATATTAGGAATTTCTGCCTTTTTGCCCCAAAATAATGAAAATTTCTGCCTTTTTTCCTGAATTAAGTTAAATTTCTGCAATTTTGCCCCAAATAAGTGAAATTTCTGCAATTTTGCCCCAAAATAAGGAAAATTTCTGGAATTTTGCCCCAAAATAAGTGGAATTTCTGAGTTTTGCCCCAAAATAAGGGGAATTTCTGACTTTTTGCCCTGAAATAAATTAAATTTCTAAAATTTTTCCCCAAAATAAGGGAAATGTCAGTTTTTGCCCCAAAATAAGTGGAATTTCTGACTTTTTGCCCCAAAAGAGGAGGAATTTCAGCCTTTTTACCTCAAAATAAGGGGAATTTCTGCAATTTTGCCACAAAATATTAGGAATTTCTGCCTTTTTGCCCCAAAATAATGAAAATTTCTGCCTTTTTTCCTGAATTAAGTGAAATTTCTGCAATTTTGCCCCAAATAAGTGAAATTTCTGCAATTTTGCCCCAAAATAAGGGAAATTTCTGGAATTTTGCCCCAAAATAAGTGGAATTTCTGAGTTTTGCCCCAAAATAAGAAGAATTTCTGACTTTTTGCCCTGAAATAAATTAAATTTCTAAAATTTTTCCCCAAAATAAGGGAAATGTCTGTTTTTGCCCCAAAATAAGTGGAATTTCTGACTTTTTGCCCCAAAATAGGAGGAATTTCAGCCTTTTTACCTCAAAATAATGGAAATTTCTTCATTTTTGCCCCAAAATATGAGAAATTTCTGCCTTTTTGCCCCAAAATAAGAAAAATTTTTGCAATTTTGTACCAAAATGAAAGAAATTTCTGCTTTTTGCCCCAAAATAAGAAAATTTCTGCTTTTTTTCCCTGAAATAAGTAATTTCTGCAATTTTGCCCCAAAATAAGTGAAATTTCTGCAATTTTGCTCCAAAATAAAAGAAATTTCTGCCTTTTTGCCACAAAATAAGGGGAATTTCTGTCTTTTTGCCCTAAAATAAGGGAAATTTCTGCCTTTTTGCCCCCAAATAAGGCAAATTTCAGCCTTTTTACCTCAAAATATTAGGAATTTCTGCCTTTTTCCCAAAATAAAGAAAATTTCTTCCTTTTTTCTCTGAAATAAGTGAAATTTCTGCAATTTTACCCCAAAATAAGTGAAATTTCTGCAATTTTGCCCCAAAATAAGTGGAATTTCTGAGTTTTGCCCCAAAATAAGGAGAGTTTTTGTCTTTTTGCCCCAACAAATAGGGAATTTCTCCCTTTTTGCCCCACAAGTAGGGAAATTTCTGCAATTTTGCTCCAAAATATGGGGAATTTCTGCTTTTTTTTCCCAAAAATGAGGAGAATGTATACCTTTTGCAACAAAAAAGGGAAATTTCTTCATCTTTGCCCCAAAATAAGAAGAATTTCTGCCCTTTTACCTCAAAATAAGTTAAATTTCTGCCTTTTTACCCCAAAATAAAGAAAATTACTGCATGTTTTATCCCAAAATTAGGTGAATTTCTGCAATTTTGCTCCAAAATACGGGGATTTTCTGCCTTTTTCGCCGAAAATAAAGGGAATTTCTGCCATTTTGCCGCGAAATAAGTGAAATTTCTGCAGTTTTACCCCAAAATAAGGGGAAGTTCTGCATTTTGCCCCAAAATTAAGGGAATTTCTGCAATTTTGCTCCAAAATACGGGGAATTTCTGCCTTATTGCCCGAAAATTAAAGGAATGTATACCTTTTTGCCATAAAAAAGGGAAATTTCTTCATTTTTACCCCAAAATAAGGGGATTTTTCACCTTTTGGCTCAAAATAAGTGCAATTTCTGACTTTTCCCCAAAAATAAACGGAATTTCTGCCTTTTTGCCCCAAAATAAGGGGAATTTCTGACTTTTTGCCCCAAAATAAGGGGAATTTCAGCCTTTTTACCTCATAATAAGGGGAATCTCTGCCTTTTTGCCCTAAAATATGAAGAATTTCTCTATTTTTGCCCCAAAATAAAGAAAATTACTGCATGTTTTACCCCAAAATTAGGTGAATTTCTGCAATTTTGCTCCAAAATACGGGGATTTTCTGCCTTTTTCGCCGAAAATAAAGGGAATTTCTGCCATTTTGCCGCGAAATAAGTGAAATTTCTGCAGTTTTACCCCAAAATAAGGGGAAGTTCTGCGTTTTGCCCCAAAATTAAGGGAATTTCTGCAATTTTGCTCCAAAATACGGGAAATTTCTGCCTTTTTGCCTGAAAATAAAGGGAATGTATACGTTTTGCCATAAAAAAGAAAAATTTCTTCATTTTTACCCCAAAATAAGAAGAATTTCTGCCTTTTTACCTCAAAATAAGTGAAATTTCTGCCTTTTTACCCAAAAATAAACGGAATTTCTGTCTTTTTGCCCCAAAATAAAAGCAATTTTTGAATTATGCCCTGAAATAAATGAAATTTCTGCAATTTTGCTCCAAAATAAGAAAAATTTCTGCCTTTTTTCCACACAATAAGGGGAATTTCTGCATTTTTGCCACAAAATATTAGGAATTTCTGCCTTTTTGCCCCAAAAGAAGGAAAATTTCTGCCTTTTTTCCCTGAAATAAGTGAAATTTCTGCAATTTTGCCCCAAAATAAGGGAAATTTCTGCCTTTTTGACACAACATAAGGGGAATTTCTGTCTTTTTGCTCCAAAATAAGGGGAATTTCCGCCTTTTTGCCTCATAATAACAGGAATCTCTGCCTTTTTGCCCTAAAATATGGGGAAATTCTATATTTTTGCCCCAAAATAAAGAAAATTTCTGCAATTTTGTACCAAATTAAAAGTAATTTCTGCGTTTTTGCCCTAAAATAAGAGAAATTTCTGCGTTTTTTCCCTGAAATAAGTGAAATTTCTGTAATTTTTCCCCAAAATAAGGGAGATTTCTGCAATTTTGCCCCAAAATAAAGGAAATTTCTGGAATTTTGCCCCAAAATAATGGGAATTTCTGACTTTTTGCCCTGAAATAAGAAGAATTTCTTTCTTTTTGCCCCAAAATAATGTGAATTTCTGCATTTTCCCTCAAAATTAAGGGAATATGTGCAATTTTGCTTCAAAATACGGGGAATTTCTGCCTTATTGCATCAAAATAATGGGAATTTCTGCATTTTTGCTCCAATATAAGGGGAATTTCTGAAATTTTGCTCCAAAATACGGGGAATTTCTCCCTTATTGCCTGAAATAAAGTGGAACTTCTCCCTTTTTGCCCTGAAATATTTGAAATTTCCACAATTTTACCCCAAAATGAGGGGAATTTCTGTTTTTGACCCCAAAATTAGGAGAATTTCTACTTTTTGCCCCAAAATAAGGCAATTTTCTGACTTTTTGCCTTGAAATAAGTGAAATTTCTGCAATTTTGCCCCAAAATAAGGGGAATTTCTGCCTTTTTGCCAAAATAAGGGGAATTTCAGCATTTTACCTCCAAATAAAAGCAGTTTCTGCCTTTTTGCCACAAAATATGGGAAATTTCTGCCTTATTGCCCCCAAATAAGGAAAATTTTTGCTTTTCTGCCCCAATTAACGAGAATTTCTGCCTTTTTGCCACAAAGTAAAGGGAATTTCTGTCTTTTTGAACCAAAATAACGGGAATTTCAGCCTTTTTACCTCAAAATAAGGGGAATTTCTGCCTTTTGCCCAAAATATGGGGAATTTCTGACTTTTTGTTCCAAAATAAGAAAAATTTCTTCAATTTTGTACCAAAATAAAAGAAATTTCTGATTTTTACCCCAAAATAAAAGTAATTCCTGACTTTTTGCCCTGAAATAAATGAAATTTCTGCAATTTGGCCCGAAAATAAGGAAAATTTGTGCCTTTTTGCCCCAAAATATGGGGAATTTCAGCATTTTACCTCAAAAAAGAAAAATTTCAGCCTTTTGCACCAAAGTATGGAAAATTTCTGCCTTTTTGCCACAAAATAAGAAAAATTTCTGCAATTCTGTACCAAAATAAAAGAAATTTCTAAAATTTTGCCCCAAAATAAGGGAAATTTCTGATTTTTGCCCCGAAATAAGGAGAATTTCTGTTTTTTTGCCCCAAAATAAAGGGAATTTCTGCCTTTTTGCCTCAAATTAGGGGAGTTTCTGCAATTTTGCTTCAAAATGCAGGGAATTTCTGCCTCTTTTCCTGAAAATAAGGGGATCTTCTGCCGATTTGCCCCAAATAAAGGGAATTTCTGCATTTTTGCCCCAATATTAGGGGAATTTCTGCAATTTTGCTCCAAAATACGGGGAATTTCTGCCTTTTTGCCTGAAATTAAGGGGATTTTCTGCCTTTTTGCCCCCAAACAAGGGAAATTTCTGCAATTTTATCCCAAAATAAGGGGAATTTCCGCCTTTTTGCCCCCAAATAAGGGGAATTTCTGCCTTTTTGCCATGAAATATGTGAAATGTCTGCAATTTTACACCAAAATAAGGTGAATTTCTGCCGTTTTGCCCCAAAATAATGGGAATTTCTGCATTTTGCCCTAAAATAAGAAAAATTTTAGTTTTTTTCTCTGAAATAAGTGAAATTTCTGCAATTTTGCCTTAAAATAAAAGAAATTTCTGCAATTTTTCCCCATAATAAAGGAATTTTCTGCAATTTTGCCCCAAAATAAAAGGAATTTCTGTTTTTTGTCCCAAAATAAGGGAAATTTCTGCAATTTACCATAAATTAAGGGGAATTTCTGACTTTTGCCCAAAATAAAAGGAATTTCTGCCTTTTTACCCCAAAATAAAGAAAATTACTGCATGTTTTACCCCAAAATTAGGTGAATTTCTGCAATTTTGCTCCAAAATACGGGGATTTTCTGCCTTTTTCACCGAAAATAAAGGGAATTTCTGCCATTTTGCCGCCAAATAAGTGAAATTTCTGCAGTTTTACCCCAAAATAAGAGGAAGTTCTGCGATTTTGCCCCAAAATTAGGGGAATTTCTGCAATTTTGCTTCAAAATACGGGGAATTTCTGCCTTTTTGCCCGAAAATAAAGGGAAGGTATACCTTTTTGCCATAAAAAAGGGAAATTTCTTCATTTTTACCCCAAAATAAGGGGATTTTTCACTTTTTGGCTCAAAGAAGTGCAATTTCTGACTTTTCCTCAAAAATAAACGGAATTTCTGCCTTTTTGCCCCAAAATAAGGGGAATTTCTGACTTTTTGCCCTGAAATAAGTTAAATTTCTAAAATTTTTCCCCAAAATAAGGGTAATCTCTGCTTTTTGCCCCAAAATAAGGGGAATTTCTGACTTTTTGTCCCAAAATAAGAGGAATTTCAGCCTTTTCACCTCAAAATAAGAGGAATTTCTTCATTTTTGCCCCAAAATATGGGAAATTTCTGCATTTTTGCCCCAAAATAATAAAAATTTTTGCAATTTTGTACGAAAATAAAAGAAATTTTTGCCTTTTTGCCCCAAAATAAGAAAATTTCTGCTTTTTTCCCTAAAATAAATGAAATTTCTGCAATTTTGCCCCAAAATAAGTTAAATTTCTGCAATTTTGCCCCAAAATAACAGAAATTTCTGCCTTTTTGCCACAAAATAAGAGGAATTTCTGTTTTTTTGCCCCAAAATAAGTGAAATTTCTGCCTTTTTGTCCCCAAATAAGGCGAATTTCAGCCTTTTTACCTCAAAATAAGAGGAATTTCTCCATTTTTGAAACAAAATAAGGGGAATTTCTGCATTTTTTCCACAAAGTATTAGGAATTTCTGCCTTTTTGCCCCAAAATAAGGAAAATTTCTGCCTTTTTTCCCTGAAATTATTGAAATTTTTGCAATTTTGCCCCAAAATAAGTGAAATTTCTGCAATTTTGCCCCAAAATAAGTGGAATTTCTGAGTTTTGCCCCAATATAAGAAAAATTTCTGTCTTTTTGCCCCAACAAATAGGAAATTTCTCCCTTTTTGCCCCACAACTAGGGGAATTTCTGCAATTTTGCTCCAAAATACGGGGAATTTTTGCTTTTTTTCACAAAAATAAAGGGAATGTATACCTTTTCCCACAAAAAAGGGAAATTTTTTCATTTTTGCCCCAAAATAAGAAGAATTTCTGCCTTTTGACCTCAAAATAAGTGAAATTTCTGCCTTTTTACCCAAAAATAAACGGAATTTCTGTCTTTTTGCCCCAAAATAAAAGCAATTTTTGAATTATGCCCTGAAAT
This sequence comes from Micromys minutus, assembly GCF_963924665.1. Lineage (NCBI taxonomy): Eukaryota > Metazoa > Chordata > Mammalia > Rodentia > Muridae > Micromys > Micromys minutus. The sequence continues at coordinate 85,814 of NW_027667641.1, read as the reverse complement.
AAGTGAAATTTCTGCAATTTTTCCCCCAGATAAGGGAAATTTCTGCCTTTTTGACACAAAATAAGGGGTATTTCTGCATCTTTGCCACAAAATATTAGGAATTTCTGACTTTTGCCCCAAAATAAGGGAAATTTCTGCCTTTTTTCCCTGAAATAAGTGAAATTTCTGCAATTTTGCCCCAAAATAAGGGAAATTTCTGCCTTTTTGACACAAAATAAGGGGAATTTCTGTCTTTTTGCTCCAAAATAAGGGGAATTTCCGCCTTTTTACCTCATAATAAGGGGAATCTCTGCCTTTTTGCCCTAAAATATGGGGAAATTCTGTATTTTTGCCCCAAAATAGAGGAAATTTCTGCAATTTTGTAGCAAATTAAAAGTAATTTCTGCCTTTTTGCCCCAAAATAAGAGAAATTTTTGCGTTTTTTTCCCTGAAATAAGTGAAATTTCTGTAATTTTTCCCCAAAATAAGGAAGATTTCTGCATTTTTGCCCCAAAATAATAAAAATTTTTGCAATTTTGTACCAAAATAAAAGAAATTTTTGCCTTTTTGCCCCAAAATAAAAAATTTCTGCTTTTTTCCCTGAAATAAATGAAGTTTCTGCAATTTTGCCCCAAAATAAGTTAAATTTCTGCAATTTTGCCCCAAAATAAAAGAAATTTCTGCCTTTTTGCAACAAAATAAGAGGAATTTCTGGTTTTTTGCCCCAAAATAAGTGAAATTTCTGCCTTTCTCCCCCAAATAAGGCGAATTTCAGCCTTTTTACCTCAAAATAAGAGGAATTTCTCCATTTTTGAAACAAAATAAGGGGAATTTCTGCATTTTTTCCACAAAGTATTAGGAATTTCTGACTTTTTGCCCCAAAATAAGGAAAATTTCTGCCTTTTTTCCCTGAAATTATTGAAATTTTTGCAATTTTGCCCCAAAATAATTGAAATTTCTGCAATTTTGTCCCAAAATAAGTGGAATTTCTGAGTTTTGCCCCAATATAAGGAGAATTTCTGTCTTTTTGCCCCAACAAATAGTGAATTTCTCCCTTTTTGCCCCACAACTAGGGGAATTTCTGCAATTTTGCTCCAAAATATGGGGTATTTCTGCTTTTTTCCCCAAAAATAAGGGGAATGTATACCTTTTGCCACAAAAAAATAGAAATTTCTTTATTTTTGCCCCAAAATAAGAGGAATTTCTGCCTTTTTACCTCAAAATAAGTGAAATTTCTGCCTTTTTACCAAAAAATAAACGGAATTTCTGTCTTTTTGCCCCAAAATAAAATGAATTTTTGAAATATGCCCTGAAATAAGTGAAATTTCTGCAATTTTGCCCCCAAATAAGGGAAATTTCTGCTTTTTCGACACAAAATAAGGAAAATTTCTGCATTTTTGCCACAAAATATTAGGAATTTCTGCCTTTTTGCCCCAAAATAAGGAAAATTTCTGTCTTTTTTCCCTGAAATAAGTGAAATTTCTGCAATTTTGCCTCAAAATAAGTGAAATTTCTACAATTTTGCCCCAAAATAAAGGAAATTTCTGGAATTTTGCCCCAAAATATGTGGAATTCTGAGTTTTGCCCCAAAATAAGGAGAATTTCGGTGTTTTTGCCCCAACATATAAGGAATTTCTGACTTTTTGCCCCACAATTAGGGGATTTTCTGCAATTTTGCTCCAAAATATGGGGAATTTCTGCAATTTTGCCATAAATAAATGAAATGGATACTTTTTGCCACAAAGAAGGGAAATTTCTTCATTTTTGCCACAAAATAAGAGGAATTTCTGCCTTTTTACCTCAAAATAAGTGAAATTTCTGCCTTTTTACCCCAAAATAAACGGAATTTCTGTCTTTTTGCCCCAAAATAAAAGAAATTTTTGAATTATGCCCTGAAATAAGTGAAATTTCTGCCTTTTTGACACAAAATAAGGGGAATTTCTGCATTTATGCCACAAAATATTAGGAATTTCTGCCTTTTTGCCCCAAAATAATGAAAATTTCTGCCTTTTTTCCTGAATTAAGTGAAATTTCTGCAATTTTGCCCCAAATAAGTGAAATTTCTGCAATTTTGCCCCAAAATAAGGGAAATTTCTGGAATTTAGCCCCAAAATAAGTGGAATTTCTGAGTTTTGCCCCAACATAAGGGGAATTTCTGACTTTTTGCCCTGAAATAAATTAAATTTCTAAAATTTTTCCCCAAAATAAGGGAAATGTCTGTTTTTGCCCCAAAATAAGCGGAATTTCTGACTTTTTGCCCCAAAATAAGAGAAATTTCAGCCTTTTTACCTCAAAATAAGAAAAATTTCTGCCTTTTTGCCCCAAAATAAGAAAAATTTTTGCAATTTTGTACCAAAATGAAAGAAATTTCTGCTTTTTGCCCCAAAATAAGAAAATTTCTGCTTTTTTCCCTGAAATAAGTGAAATTTCTGCAATTTTGCCCCAAAATAAGTGAAATTTCTGCAATTTTGCTCCAAAATGAAAGAAATTTCTGCCTTTTTGCCACAAAATAAGGGGAATTTCTGTCTTTTTGCCCTAAAATAAGGGAAATTTCTGCCTTTTTGCCACCAAATAAGGCGAATTTCAGCCTTTTTACCTCAAAATATTAGGAATTTCTGCCCTTTTTCCCCAAAATAAAGAAAATTTCTGCCTTTTTTCTCTGAAATAAGTGAAATTTCTGCAATTTTGCCCCAAAATAAGTGAAATTTCTGCAATTTTGCCCCAAAATAAGTGAAATTTCTGCAATTTTGCCCCAAAATAAGTGGAATTTCTGAGTTTTGCCCCAAAATAAGGAGAATTTCTGTCTTTTTGCCCCAAAAAATAGGAAATTTCTCCCTTTTTGCCCCACAACTAGGGAAATTTCTGCAATTTTGCTCCAAAATACGGGGAATTTCTGCTTTTTTTCACAAAAATAAAGGGAATGTATACCTTTTCCCACAAAAAAGGGAAATTTTTTCATTTTTGCCCCAAAATAAGAAGAATTTCTGCCTTTTTACCTCAAAATAAGTGAAATTTCTGCCTTTTTACCCAAAAATAAACGGAATTTCTGTCTTTTTGCCCCAAAATAAAAGCAATTTTTTAATTATGCCCTGAAATAAGTGAAATTTCTGCAATTTTGCCCCCAGATAAGGGAAATTTCTGCCTTTTTGACACAAAATAAGGAGCATTTCTGCATTTTTGCCACAAAATATTAGGAATTTCTGATTTTGCCCCAAAATAAAGAAAATTTCTGCCTTTTTTCCCTGAAATAAGTGAAATTTCTGCAATTTTGCCCCAAAATAAGGGAAATTTCTGCCTTTTTGACACAAAATAAGGGGAATTTCTGTCTTTTTGCTCCAAAATAAGGGGAATTTCCGCCTTTTTACCTCATAATAAGGGGAATCTCTGCCTTTTTGCCCTAAAATATGGGGAAATAATGTATTTTTGCCCCAAAATAGAGAAAATTTCTGCAATTTTGTAGCAAATTAAAAGTAATTTCTGCCTTTTTGCCCCAAAATAAGAGAAATTTTTGCGTTTTTTCCCTGAAATAAGTGAAATTTCTGTAATTTTTCCCCAAAATAAGGAAGATTTCTGCATTTTTGCCCCAAAATAATAAAAATTTTGCAATTTTGTACCAAAATAAAAGAAATTTTTGCCTTTTTGCCCCAAAATAAGAAAATTTCTGCTTTTTTTCCTGAAATAAATGAAATTTCTGCAATTTTGCCCTAAAATAAGTTAAATTTCTGCAATTTTGCCCCAAAATAAAAGAAATTTCTGCCTTTTGCCACAAAATAAGAGGAATTTCTGTTTTTTTGCCCCAAAATAAGTGAAATTTCTGCCTTTCTGCCCCCAAATAAGGCGAATTTCAGCCTTTTTACTTCAAAATAAAAGGAATTTTTCCATTTTTGAAACAAAATAAGGGGAATTTCTCCATTTTTTCCACAAAGTATTAGGAATTTCTGCCTTTTTGCCCCAAAATAAGGAAAATTTCTGCTTTTTCCCTGAAATTATTGAAATTTTTGCAATTTTGCCCCAAAATAAGTGAAATTTCTGCAATTTTGTCCCAAAATAAGTGGAATTTCTGAGTTTTGCCCCAATATAAGGAGAATTTCTGTCTTTTTGCCCCAACAAATAGTGAATTTCTCCCTTTTTGCCCCACAACTAGGGGAATTTCTGCAATTTTGCTCCAAAATATGGGGTATTTCTGCTTTTTTCCCCAAAAATAAGGGGAATGTATACCTTTTGCCACAAAAAAATAGAAATTTCTTTATTTTTGCCCCAAAATAAGAGGAATTTCTGCCTTTTTACCTCAAAATAAGTGAAATTTCTGCCTTTTTACCAAAAAATAAACGGAATTTCTGTCTTTTTGCCCCAAAATAAAATGAATTTTTGAAATATGCCCTGAAATAAGTGAAATTTCTGCAATTTTGCCCGCAAATAAGGGAAATTTCTGCTTTTTCGACACAAAATAAGGAAAATTTCTGCATTTTTGCCACAAAATATTAGGAATTTCTGCCTTTTTGCCCCAAAATAAGGAAAATTTCTGTCTTTTTTCCCTGAAATAAGTGAAATTTCTGCAATTTTGCCTCAAAATAAGTGAAATTTCTACAATTTTGCCCCAAAATAAAGGAAATTTCTGGAATTTTGCCCCAAAATATGTGGAATTCTGAGTTTTGCCCCAAAATAAGGAGAATTTCGGTGTTTTTGCCCCAACATATAAGGAATTTCTGACTTTTTGCCCCACAATTAGGGGATTTTCTGCAATTTTGCTCCAAAATATGGGGAATTTCTGCAATTTTGCCATAAATAAATGAAATGGATACTTTTTGCCACAAAGAAGGGAAATTTCTTCATTTTTGCCACAAAATAAGAGGAATTTCTGCCTTTTTACCTCAAAATAAGTGAAATTTCTGCCTTTTTACCCCAAAATAAACGGAATTTCTGTCTTTTTGCCCCAAAATAAAAGAAATTTTTGAATTATGCCCTGAAATAAGTGAAATTTCTGCCTTTTTGACACAAAATAAGGGGAATTTCTGCATTTATGCCACAAAATATTAGGAATTTCTGCCTTTTTGCCCCAAAATAATGAAAATTTCTGCCTTTTTTCCTGAATTAAGTGAAATTTCTGCAATTTTGCCCCAAATAAGTGAAATTTCTGCAATTTTGCCCCAAAATAAGGGAAATTTCTGGAATTTAGCCCCAAAATAAGTGGAATTTCTGAGTTTTGCCCCAACATAAGGGGAATTTCTGACTTTTTGCCCTGAAATAAATTAAATTTCTAAAATTTTTCCCCAAAATAAGGGAAATGTCTGTTTTTGCCCCAAAATAAGCGGAATTTCTGACTTTTTGCCCCAAAATAAGAGAAATTTCAGCCTTTTTACCTCAAAATAAGAAAAATTTCTGCCTTTTTGCCCCAAAATAAGAAAAATTTTTGCAATTTTGTACCAAAATGAAAGAAATTTCTGCTTTTTGCCCCAAAATAAGAAAATTTCTGCTTTTTTCCCTGAAATAAGTGAAATTTCTGCAATTTTGCCCCAAAATAAGTGAAATTTCTGCAATTTTGCTCCAAAATGAAAGAAATTTCTGCCTTTTTGCCACAAAATAAGGGGAATTTCTGTCTTTTTGCCCTAAAATAAGGGAAATTTCTGCCTTTTTGCCACCAAATAAGGCGAATTTCAGCCTTTTTACCTCAAAATATTAGGAATTTCTGCCCTTTTTCCCCAAAATAAAGAAAATTTCTGCCTTTTTTCTCTGAAATAAGTGAAATTTCTGCAATTTTGCCCCAAAATAAGTGAAATTTCTGCAATTTTGCCCCAAAATAAGTGGAATTTCTGAGTTTTGCCCCAAAATAAGGAGAATTTCTGTCTTTTTGCCCCAACAAATAGGGAATTTCTCCCTTTTTGCCCCACAACTAGGGGAATTTCTGCAATTTTGCTACAAAATACGGGGAATTTCTGCTTTTTTTCCCAAAAATAAGGGGAATGTATACCTTTTGCCACAAAAAGGGAAATTTCTTCATTTTTGCCCCAAAATAAGAAGAATTTCTGCCTTTTTACCTCAAAATATGTGAAATTTCTGCCTTTTTACCCAAAAAGAACTGGAAGTTCGGTCTTTTTGCCCCAAAATAAAAGCAATTTTTGAATTATGCTCTGAAATAATTGAAATTTCTGCAATTGTGCCCCCAGATAAGGGAAATTTCTGCCTTTTTGACACAAAATAAGGGGAATTTCTGCATTTTTGCCACAAAATATTAGGAATTTCTGCCTTTTTGCCCCAAATTAAGAAAAATTTCTGTTTTTTTCCCTGAAATAAGTGAAATTTCTGCAATTTTGCCCCAAAATAAGTGATATTTCTGCAATTTTGCTCCAAAATAAAAGAAATTACTGTTTTTTTGCCACAAAATAAGGGAAATTTCTGTCTTTTTGCCCTAAAATAAGGGAAATTTCTGCCTTTTTGCCCCCAAATAAGGCGAATTTCAGCCTTTTTACCTCAAAATATTAGGAATTTCTGCCTTTTTGCCCCAAAATAAAGAAAATTTCTGCCTTTTTTCTCTGACATAAGTGAAATTTCTGCAATTTTGCCCCAAAATAAGTGAAATTTCTGCAATTTTGCCCCAAAATAAGTGGAATTTCTGAGTTTTGCCCCAAAATAAGGAGAATTTCTGTCTTTTTGCCCCAAAAAATAGGAAATTTCTCCCTTTTTGCCCCACAACTAGGGAAATTTCTGCAATTTTGCTCCAAAATACGGGGAATTTCTGCTTTTTTTCACAAAAATAAAGGGAATGTATACCTTTTCCCACAAAAAAGGGAAATTTTTTCATTTTTGCCCCAAAATAAGAAGAATTTCTGCCTTTTTACCTCAAAATAAGTGAAATTTCTGCCTTTTTACCCAAAAATAAACGGAATTTCTGTCTTTTTGCCCCAAAATAAAAGCAATTTTTTAATTATGCCCTGAAATAAGTGAAATTTCTGCAATTTTGCCCCCAGATAAGGGAAATTTCTGCCTTTTTGACACAAAATAAGGAGCATTTCTGCATTTTTGCCACAAAATATTAGGAATTTCTGATTTTGCCCCAAAATAAAGAAAATTTCTGCCTTTTTTCCCTGAAATAAGTGAAATTTCTGCAATTTTGCCCCAAAATAAGGGAAATTTCTGCCTTTTTGACACAAAATAAGGGGAATTTCTGTCTTTTTGCTCCAAAATAAGGGGAATTTCCGCCTTTTTACCTCATAATAAGGGGAATCTCTGCCTTTTTGCCCTAAAATATGGGGAAATAATGTATTTTTGCCCCAAAATAGAGAAAATTTCTGCAATTTTGTAGCAAATTAAAAGTAATTTCTGCCTTTTTGCCCCAAAATAAGAGAAATTTTTGCGTTTTTTCCCTGAAATAAGTGAAATTTCTGTAATTTTTCCCCAAAATAAGGAAGATTTCTGCATTTTTGCCCCAAAATAATAAAAATTTTGCAATTTTGTACCAAAATAAAAGAAATTTTTGCCTTTTTGCCCCAAAATAAGAAAATTTCTGCTTTTTTTCCTGAAATAAATGAAATTTCTGCAATTTTGCCCTAAAATAAGTTAAATTTCTGCAATTTTGCCCCAAAATAAAAGAAATTTCTGCCTTTTGCCACAAAATAAGAGGAATTTCTGTTTTTTTGCCCCAAAATAAGTGAAATTTCTGCCTTTCTGCCCCCAAATAAGGCGAATTTCAGCCTTTTTACTTCAAAATAAAAGGAATTTTTCCATTTTTGAAACAAAATAAGGGGAATTTCTCCATTTTTTCCACAAAGTATTAGGAATTTCTGCCTTTTTGCCCCAAAATAAGGAAAATTTCTGCTTTTTCCCTGAAATTATTGAAATTTTTGCAATTTTGCCCCAAAATAAGTGAAATTTCTGCAATTTTGTCCCAAAATAAGTGGAATTTCTGAGTTTTGCCCCAATATAAGGAGAATTTCTGTCTTTTTGCCCCAACAAATAGTGAATTTCTCCCTTTTTGCCCCACAACTAGGGGAATTTCTGCAATTTTGCTCCAAAATATGGGGTATTTCTGCTTTTTTCCCCAAAAATAAGGGGAATGTATACCTTTTGCCACAAAAAAATAGAAATTTCTTTATTTTTGCCCCAAAATAAGAGGAATTTCTGCCTTTTTACCTCAAAATAAGTGAAATTTCTGCCTTTTTACCAAAAAATAAACGGAATTTCTGTCTTTTTGCCCCAAAATAAAATGAATTTTTGAAATATGCCCTGAAATAAGTGAAATTTCTGCAATTTTGCCCGCAAATAAGGGAAATTTCTGCTTTTTCGACACAAAATAAGGAAAATTTCTGCATTTTTGCCACAAAATATTAGGAATTTCTGCCTTTTTGCCCCAAAATAAGGAAAATTTCTGTCTTTTTTCCCTGAAATAAGTGAAATTTCTGCAATTTTGCCTCAAAATAAGTGAAATTTCTACAATTTTGCCCCAAAATAAAGGAAATTTCTGGAATTTTGCCCCAAAATATGTGGAATTCTGAGTTTTGCCCCAAAACAAGGAGAATTTCGGTGTTTTTGCCCCAACATATAAGGAATTTCTGACTTTTTGCCCCACAATTAGGGGATTTTCTGCAATTTTGCTCTAAAATATGGGGAATTTCTGCAATTTTGCCATAAATAAATGAAATGGATACTTTTTGCCACAAAGAAGGGAAATTTCTTCATTTTTGCCACAAAATAAGAGGAATTTCTGCCTTTTTACCTCAAAATAAGTGAAATTTCTGCCTTTTTACCCCAAAATAAACGGAATTTCTGTCTTTGTGCCCCAAAATAAAAGAAATTTTTGAATTATGCCCTGAAATAAGTGAAATTTCTGCCTTTTTGACACAAAATAAGGGGAATTTCTGCATTTATGCCACAAAAAATTAGGAATTTCTGCCTTTTTGCCCCAAAATAATGAAAATTTCTGCCTTTTTTCCTGAATTAAGTGAAATTTCTGCAATTTTGCCCCAAATAAGTGAAATTTCTGCAATTTTGCCCCAAAATAAGGGAAATTTCTGGAATTTAGCCCCAAAATAAGTGGAATTTCTGAGTTTTGCCCCAACATAAGGGGAATTTCTGACTTTTTGCCCTGAAATAAATTAAATTTCTAAAATTTTTCCCCAAAATAAGGGAAATGTCTGTTTTTGCCCCAAAATAAGCGGAATTTCTGACTTTTTGCCCCAAAAGAGGAGGAATTTCAGCCTTTTTACCTCAAAATAAGGGAAATTTCTTCATTTTTGCCCCAAAATATGAGAAATTTCTGCCTTTTTGCCCCAAAATAAGAAAAATTTTTGCAATTTTGTACCAAAATGAAAGAAATTTCTGCTTTTTGCCCCAAAATAAGAAAATTTCTGCTTTTTTTCCCTGAAATAAGTGAAATTTCTGCAATTTTGCCCCAAAATAAGTGAAATTTCTGCAATTTTGCTCCAAAATGAAAGAAATTTCTGCCTTTTTGCCACAAAATAAGGGGAATTTCTGTCTTTTTGCCCTAAAATAAGGGAAATTTCTGCCTTTTTGCCACCAAATAAGGCGAATTTCAGCCTTTTTACCTCAAAATATTAGGAATTTCTGCCCTTTTTCCCCAAAATAAAGAAAATTTCTGCCTTTTTTCTCTGAAATAAGTGAAATTTCTGCAATTTTGCCCCAAAATAAGTGAAATTTCTGCAATTTTGCCCCAAAATAAGTGGAATTTCTGAGTTTTGCCCCAAAATAAGGAGAATTTCTGTCTTTTTGCCCCAACAAATAGGGAATTTCTCCCTTTTTGCCCCACAACTAGGGGAATTTCTGCAATTTTGCTACAAAATACGGGGAATTTCTGCTTTTTTTCCCAAAAATAAGGGGAATGTATACCTTTTGCCACAAAAAGGGAAATTTCTTCATTTTTGCCCCAAAATAAGAAGAATTTCTGCCTTTTTACCTCAAAATATGTGAAATTTCTGCCTTTTTACCCAAAAAGAAATGGAAGTTCTGTCTTTTTGCCCCAAAATAAAAGCAATTTTTGAATTATGCTCTGAAATAATTGAAATTTCTGCAATTGTGCCCCCAGATAAGGGAAATTTCTGCCTTTTTGACACAAAATAAGGGGAATTTCTGCATTTTTGCCACAAAATATTAGGAATTTCTGCCTTTTTGCCCCAAATTAAGAAAAATTTCTGCTTTTTTCCCTGAAATAAGTGAAATTTCTGCAATTTTGCCCCAAAATAAGTGATATTTCTGCAATTTTGCTCCAAAATAAAAGAAATTACTGTTTTTTGGCCACAAAATAATGGAAATTTCTGTCTTTTTGCCCTAAAATAAGGGAAATTTCTGCCTTTTTGCCCCCAAATAAGGCGAATTTCAGCCTTTTTACCTCAAAATATTAGGAATTTCTGCCTTTTTGCCCCAAAATAAAGAAAATTTCTGCCTTTTTTCTCTGACATAAGTGAAATTTCTGCAATTTTGCCCCAAAATAAGTGAAATTTCTGCAATTTTGCCCCAAAATAAGTGGAATTTCTTAGTTTTGCCCCAAAATAAGGAGAATTTCTGTCTTTTTGCCCCAAAAAATAGGAAATTTCTCCCTTTTTGCCCCACAACTAGGGAAATTTCTGCAATTTTGCTCCAAAATACGGGGAATTTCTGCTTTTTTTCAAAAAAATAAAGGAAATGTATACCTTTTCCCACAAAAAAGGGAAATTTTTTCATTTTTGCCCCAAAATAAGAAGAATTTCTGCCTTTTTACCTCAAAATAAGTGAAATTTCTGCCTTATTACCCAAAAATAAACGGAATTTCTGTCTTTTTGCCCCAAAATAAAAGCAATTTTTTAATTATGCCCTGAAATAAGTGAAATTTCTGCAATTTTGCCCCCAGATAAGGGAAATTTCTGCATTTTTGACACAAAATAAGGGGCATTTCTGCATTTTTGCCACAAAATATTAGGAATTTCTGACTTTTGCCCCAAAATAAGGAAAATTTCTGCCTTTTTTCCCTGAAATAAGTGAAATTTCTGCAATTTTGCCCCAAAATAAGGGAAATTTCTGCCTTTTTGACACAAAATAAGGGGAATTTCTGTCTTTTTGCTCCAAAATAAGGGGAATTTCCGCCTTTTTACCTCATAATAAGGGGAATCTCTGCCTTTTTGCCCTAAAATATGGGGAAATTCTGTATTTTTGCCCCAAAATAGAGAAAATTTCTCCAATTTTGTAGCAAATTAAAAGTAATTTCTGCCTTTTTGCCCCAAAATAAGAGAAATTTTTGCGTTTTTTCCCTGAAATAAGTGAAATTTCTGTAATTTTTCCCCAAAATAAGGAAGATTTCTGCATTTTTGCCCCAAAATAATAAAAATTTTTGCAATTTTGTACCAAAATAAAAGAAATTTTTGCCTTTTTGCCCCAAAAGAAGAAAATTTCTGCTTTTTTCCCTGAAATAAATGAAGTTTCTGCAATTTTGCCCCAAAATAAGTTAAATTTCTGCAATTTTGCCCCAAAATAAAAGAAATTTCTGCCTTTTTGCCACAAAATAAGAGGAATTTCTGGTTTTTTGCCCCAAAATAAGTGAAATTTCTGCCTATCTGCCCCCAAATAAGGCGAATTTCAGCCTTTTTACCTCAAAATAACAGGAATTTCTCCATTTTTGAAACAAAATAAGGGGAATTTCTGCATTTTTTCCACAAAGTATTAGGAATTTCTGCCTTTTTGCCCCAAAATAAGGAAAATTTCTGCCTTTTTTCCCTGAAATTATTGAAATTTTTGCAATTTTGCCCCAAAATAAGTGAAATTTCCGCAATTTTGTCCCAAAATAATTGGAATTTCTGAGTTTTGCCCCAATATAAGGAGAATTTCTGTCTTTTTGTCCCAACAAATAGTGAATTTCTCCCTTTTTGCCCCACAACTAGGGGAATTTCTGCAATTTTGCTCCAAAATATGGGGTATTTCTGCTTTTTTCCCCAAAAATAAGGGGAATGTATACCTTTTGCCACAAAAAAATAGAAATTTCTTTATTTTTGCCCCAAAATAAGAGGAATTTCTGCCTTTTTACCTCAAAATAAGTGAAATTTCTGCCTTTTTACCAAAAAATAAACGGAATTTCTGTCTTTTTGCCCCAAAATAAAATGAATTTTTGAAATATGCCCTGAAATAAGTGAAATTTCTGCAATTTTGCCCCCAAATAAGGGAAATTTCTGCTTTTTCGACACAAAATAAGGAAAATTTCTGCATTTTTGACACAAAATATTAGGAATTTCTGCCTTTTTGCCCCAAAATAAGGAAAATTTCTGTCTTTTTTCCCTGAAATAAGTGAAATTTCTGCAATTTTGCCTCAAAATAAGTGAAATTTCTACAATTTTGCCCCAAAATAAAGGAAATTTCTGGAATTTTGCCCCAAAATATGTGGAATTCTGAGTTTTGCCCCAAAATAAGGAGAATTTCGGTGTTTTTGCCCCAACATATAAGGAATTTCTGACTTTTTGCCCCACAATTAGGGGATTTTCTGCAATTTTGCTCCAAAATATGGGGAATTTCTGCAATTTTGCCATAAATAAATGAAATGGATACTTTTTGCCACAAAGAAGGGAAATTTCTTCATTTTTGCCACAAAATAAGAGGAATTTCTGCCTTTTTACCTCAAAATAAGTGAAATTTCTTCCTTTTTACCCCAAAATAAACGGAATTTCTGTCTTTTTGCCCCAAAATAAAAGAAATTTTTGAATTATGCCCTGAAATAAGTGAAATTTCTGCCTTTTTGACACAAAATAAGGGGAATTTCTGCATTTATGCCACAAAATATTAGGAATTTCTGCCTTTTTGCCCCAAAATAATGAAAATTTCTGCCTTTTTTCCTGAATTAAGTGAAATTTCTGCAATTTTGCCCCAAATAAGTGAAATTTCTGCAATTTTGCCCCAAAATAAGGGAAATGTCTGGAATTTAGCCCCAAAATAAGTGGAATTTCTGAGTTTTGCCCCAACATAAGGGGAATTTCTGACTTTTTGCCCTGAAATAAATTAAATTTCTAAAATTTTTCCCCAAAATAAGGGAAATGTCTGTTTTTGCCCCAAAATAAGCGGAATTTCTGACTTTTTGCCCCAAAATAAGAGAAATTTCAGCCTTTTTACCTCAAAATAAGAAAAATTTCTGCCTTTTTGCCCCAAAATAAGAAAAATTTTTGCAATTTTGTACCAAAATGAAAGAAATTTCTGCTTTTTGCCCCAAAATAAGAAAATTTCTGCTTTTTTTCCCTGAAATAAGTGAAATTTCTGCAATTTTGCCCCAAAATAAGTGAAATTTCTGCAATTTTGCTCCAAAATGAAAGAAATTTCTGCCTTTTTGCCACAAAATAAGGGGAATTTCTGTCTTTTTGCCCTAAAATAAGGGAAATTTCTGCCTTTTTGCCACCAAATAAGGCGAATTTCAGCCTTTTTACCTCAAAATATTAGGAATTTCTGCCCTTTTTCCCCAAAATAAAAAAAATTTCTGCCTTTTTTCTCTGAAATAAGTGAAATTTCTGCAATTTTGCCCCAAAATAAGTGAAATTTCTGCAATTTTGCCCCAAAATAAGTGGAATTTCTGAGTTTTGCCCCAAAATAAGGAGAATTTCTGTCTTTTTGCCCCAACAAATAGGGAATTTCTCCCTTTTTGCCCCACAACTAGGGGAATTTCTGCAATTTTGCTACAAAATACGGGGAATTTCTGCTTTTTTTCCCAAAAATAAGGGGAATGTATACCTTTTGCCACAAAAAGGGAAATTTCTTCATTTTTGCCCCAAAATAAGAAGAATTTCTGCCTTTTTACCTCAAAATATGTGAAATTTCTGCCTTTTTACCCAAAAAGAAATGGAAGTTCTGTCTTTTTGCCCCAAAATAAAAGCAATTTTTGAATTATGCTCTGAAATAATTGAAATTTCTGCAATTGTGCCCCCAGATAAGGGAAATTTCTGCCTTTTTGACACAAAATAAGGGGAATTTCTGCATTTTTGCCACAAAATATTAGGAATTTCTGCCTTTTTGCCCCAAATTAAGAAAAATTTCTGTTTTTTTCCCTGAAATAAGTGAAATTTCTGCAATTTTGCCCCAAAATAAGTGATATTTCTGCAATTTTGCTCCAAAATAAAAGAAATTACTGTTTTTTTGCCACAAAATAAGGGAAATTTCTGTCTTTTTGCCCTAAAATAAGGGAAATTTCTGCCTTTTTGCCCCCAAATAAGGCGAATTTCAGCCTTTTTACCTCAAAATATTAGGAATTTCTGCCTTTTTGCCCCAAAATAAAGAAAATTTCTGCCTTTTTTCTCTGACATAAGTGAAATTTCTGCAATTTTGCCCCAAAATAAGTGAAATTTCTGCAATTTTGCCCCAAAATAAGTGGAATTTCTGAGTTTTGCCCCAAAATAAGGAGAATTTCTGTCTTTTTGCCCCAAAAAATAGGAAATTTCTCCCTTTTTGCCCCACAACTAGGGAAATTTCTGCAATTTTGCTCCAATATACGGGGAATTTCTGCTTTTTTTCAAAAAAATAAAGGAAATGTATACCTTTTCCCACAAAAAAGGGAAATTTTTTCATTTTTGCCCCAAAATAAGAAGAATTTCTGCCTTTTTACCTCAAAATAAGTGAAATTTCTGCCTTATTACCCAAAAATAAACGGAATTTCTGTCTTTTTGCCCCAAAATAAAAGCAATTTTTTAATTATGCCCTGAAATAAGTGAAATTTCTGCAATTTTGCCCCCAGATAAGGGAAATTTCTGCCTTTTTGACACAAAATAAGGGGCATTTCTGCATTTTTGCCACAAAATATTAGGAATTTCTGACTTTTGCCCCAAAATAAGGAAAATTTCTGCCTTTTTTCCCTGAAATAAGTGAAATTTCTGCAATTTTGCCCCAAAATAAGGGAAATTTCTGCCTTTTTGACACAAAATAAGGGGAATTTCTGTCTTTTTGCTCCAAAATAAGGGGAATTTCCGCCTTTTTACCTCATAATAAGGGGAATCTCTGCCTTTTTGCCCTAAAATATGGGGAAATAATGTATTTTTGCCCCAAAATAGAGAAAATTTCTGCAATTTTGTAGCAAATTAAAAGTAATTTCTGCCTTTTTGCCCCAAAATAAGAGAAATTTTTGCGTTTTTTCCCTGAAATAAGTGAAATTTCTGTAATTTTTCCCCAAAATAAGGAAGATTTCTGCATTTTTGCCCCAAAATAATAAAAATTTTGCAATTTTGTACCAAAATAAAAGAAATTTTTGCCTTTTTGCCCCAAAATAAGAAAATTTCTGCTTTTTTTCCTGAAATAAATGAAATTTCTGCAATTTTGCCCCAAAATAAGTTAAATTTCTGCAATTTTGCCCCAAAATAAAAGAAATTTCTGCCTTTTGCCACAAAATAAGAGGAATTTCTGTTTTTTTGCCCCAAAATAAGTGAAATTTCTGCCTTTCTGCCCCCAAATAAGGCGAATTTCAGCCTTTTTACTTCAAAATAAAAGGAATTTTTCCATTTTTGAAACAAAATAAGGGGAATTTCTCCATTTTTTCCACAAAGTATTAGGAATTTCTGCCTTTTTGCCCCAAAATAAGGAAAATTTCTGCTTTTTCCCTGAAATTATTGAAATTTTTGCAATTTTGCCCCAAAATAAGTGAAATTTCTGCAATTTTGTCCCAAAATAAGTGGAATTTCTGAGTTTTGCCCCAATATAAGGAGAATTTCTGTCTTTTTGCCCCAACAAATAGTGAATTTCTCCCTTTTTGCCCCACAACTAGGGGAATTTCTGCAATTTTGCTCCAAAATATGGGGTATTTCTGCTTTTTTCCCCAAAAATAAGGGGAATGTATACCTTTTGCCACAAAAAAATAGAAATTTCTTTATTTTTGCCCCAAAATAAGAGGAATTTCTGCCTTTTTACCTCAAAATAAGTGAAATTTCTGCCTTTTTACCAAAAAATAAACGGAATTTCTGTCTTTTTGCCCCAAAATAAAATGAATTTTTGAAATATGCCCTGAAATAAGTGAAATTTCTGCAATTTTGCCCCCAAATAAGGGAAATTTCTGCTTTTTCGACACAAAATAAGGAAAATTTCTGCATTTTTGCCACAAAATATTAGGAATTTCTGCCTTTTTGCCCCAAAATAAGGAAAATTTCTGTCTTTTTTCCCTGAAATAAGTGAAATTTCTGCAATTTTGCCTCAAAATAAGTGAAATTTCTACAATTTTGCCCCAAAATAAAGGAAATTTCTGGAATTTTGCCCCAAAATATGTGGAATTCTGAGTTTTGCCCCAAAACAAGGAGAATTTCGGTGTTTTTGCCCCAACATATAAGGAATTTCTGACTTTTTGCCCCACAATTAGGGGATTTTCTGCAATTTTGCTCTAAAATATGGGGAATTTCTGCAATTTTGCCATAAATAAATGAAATGGATACTTTTTGCCACAAAGAAGGGAAATTTCTTCATTTTTGCCACAAAATAAGAGGAATTTCTGCCTTTTTACCTCAAAATAAGTGAAATTTCTGCCTTTTTACCCCAAAATAAACGGAATTTCTGTCTTTGTGCCCCAAAATAAAAGAAATTTTTGAATTATGCCCTGAAATAAGTGAAATTTCTGCCTTTTTGACACAAAATAAGGGGAATTTCTGCATTTATGCCACAAAAAATTAGGAATTTCTGCCTTTTTGCCCCAAAATAATGAAAATTTCTGCCTTTTTTCCTGAATTAAGTGAAATTTCTGCAATTTTGCCCCAAATAAGTGAAATTTCTGCAATTTTGCCCCAAAATAAGGGAAATTTCTGGAATTTAGCCCCAAAATAAGTGGAATTTCTGAGTTTTGCCCCAACATAAGGGGAATTTCTGACTTTTTGCCCTGAAATAAATTAAATTTCTAAAATTTTTCCCCAAAATAAGGGAAATGTCTGTTTTTGCCCCAAAATAAGCGGAATTTCTGACTTTTTGCCCCAAAAGAGGAGGAATTTCAGCCTTTTTACCTCAAAATAAGGGAAATTTCTTCATTTTTGCCCCAAAATATGAGAAATTTCTGCCTTTTTGCCCC
Organism: Micromys minutus; assembly: GCF_963924665.1. NCBI lineage: Eukaryota > Metazoa > Chordata > Mammalia > Rodentia > Muridae > Micromys > Micromys minutus. The sequence goes on along the minus strand of NW_027667641.1, from coordinate 68,851 downwards.
AAAATAAGAAAAATTTTTGCAATTTTGTACCAAAATGAAAGAAATTTCTGCTTTTTGCCCCAAAATAAGAAAATTTCTGCTTTTTTTCCCTGAAATAAGTGAAATTTCTGCAATTTTGCCCCAAAATAAGTGAAATTTCTGCAATTTTGCTCCAAAATGAAAGAAATTTCTGCCTTTTTGCCACAAAATAAGGGGAATTTCTGTCTTTTTGCCCTAAAATAAGGGAAATTTCTGCCTTTTTGCCACCAAATAAGGCGAATTTCAGCCTTTTTACCTCAAAATATTAGGAATTTCTGCCCTTTTTCCCCAAAATAAAGAAAATTTCTGCCTTTTTTCTCTGAAATAAGTGAAATTTCTGCAATTTTGCCCCAAAATAAGTGAAATTTCTGCAATTTTGCCCCAAAATAAGTGGAATTTCTGAGTTTTGCCCCAAAATAAGGAGAATTTCTGTCTTTTTGCCCCAACAAATAGGGAATTTCTCCCTTTTTGCCCCACAACTAGGGGAATTTCTGCAATTTTGCTACAAAATACGGGGAATTTCTGCTTTTTTTCCCAAAAATAAGGGGAATGTATACCTTTTGCCACAAAAAGGGAAATTTCTTCATTTTTGCCCCAAAATAAGAAGAATTTCTGCCTTTTTACCTCAAAATATGTGAAATTTCTGCCTTTTTACCCAAAAAGAAATGGAAGTTCTGTCTTTTTGCCCCAAAATAAAAGCAATTTTTGAATTATGCTCTGAAATAATTGAAATTTCTGCAATTGTGCCCCCAGATAAGGGAAATTTCTGCCTTTTTGACACAAAATAAGGGGAATTTCTGCATTTTTGCCACAAAATATTAGGAATTTCTGCCTTTTTGCCCCAAATTAAGAAAAATTTCTGCTTTTTTCCCTGAAATAAGTGAAATTTCTGCAATTTTGCCCCAAAATAAGTGATATTTCTGCAATTTTGCTCCAAAATAAAAGAAATTACTGTTTTTTGGCCACAAAATAATGGAAATTTCTGTCTTTTTGCCCTAAAATAAGGGAAATTTCTGCCTTTTTGCCCCCAAATAAGGCGAATTTCAGCCTTTTTACCTCAAAATATTAGGAATTTCTGCCTTTTTGCCCCAAAATAAAGAAAATTTCTGCCTTTTTTCTCTGACATAAGTGAAATTTCTGCAATTTTGCCCCAAAATAAGTGAAATTTCTGCAATTTTGCCCCAAAATAAGTGGAATTTCTTAGTTTTGCCCCAAAATAAGGAGAATTTCTGTCTTTTTGCCCCAAAAAATAGGAAATTTCTCCCTTTTTGCCCCACAACTAGGGAAATTTCTGCAATTTTGCTCCAAAATACGGGGAATTTCTGCTTTTTTTCAAAAAAATAAAGGAAATGTATACCTTTTCCCACAAAAAAGGGAAATTTTTTCATTTTTGCCCCAAAATAAGAAGAATTTCTGCCTTTTTACCTCAAAATAAGTGAAATTTCTGCCTTATTACCCAAAAATAAACGGAATTTCTGTCTTTTTGCCCCAAAATAAAAGCAATTTTTTAATTATGCCCTGAAATAAGTGAAATTTCTGCAATTTTGCCCCCAGATAAGGGAAATTTCTGCCTTTTTGACACAAAATAAGGGGCATTTCTGCATTTTTGCCACAAAATATTAGGAATTTCTGACTTTTGCCCCAAAATAAGGAAAATTTCTGCCTTTTTTCCCTGAAATAAGTGAAATTTCTGCAATTTTGCCCCAAAATAAGGGAAATTTCTGCCTTTTTGACACAAAATAAGGGGAATTTCTGTCTTTTTGCTCCAAAATAAGGGGAATTTCCGCCTTTTTACCTCATAATAAGGGGAATCTCTGCCTTTTTGCCCTAAAATATGGGGAAATTCTGTATTTTTGCCCCAAAATAGAGAAAATTTCTCCAATTTTGTAGCAAATTAAAAGTAATTTCTGCCTTTTTGCCCCAAAATAAGAGAAATTTTTGCGTTTTTTCCCTGAAATAAGTGAAATTTCTGTAATTTTTCCCCAAAATAAGGAAGATTTCTGCATTTTTGCCCCAAAATAATAAAAATTTTTGCAATTTTGTACCAAAATAAAAGAAATTTTTGCCTTTTTGCCCCAAAAGAAGAAAATTTCTGCTTTTTTCCCTGAAATAAATGAAGTTTCTGCAATTTTGCCCCAAAATAAGTTAAATTTCTGCAATTTTGCCCCAAAATAAAAGAAATTTCTGCCTTTTTGCCACAAAATAAGAGGAATTTCTGGTTTTTTGCCCCAAAATAAGTGAAATTTCTGCCTATCTGCCCCCAAATAAGGCGAATTTCAGCCTTTTTACCTCAAAATAACAGGAATTTCTCCATTTTTGAAACAAAATAAGGGGAATTTCTGCATTTTTTCCACAAAGTATTAGGAATTTCTGCCTTTTTGCCCCAAAATAAGGAAAATTTCTGCCTTTTTTCCCTGAAATTATTGAAATTTTTGCAATTTTGCCCCAAAATAAGTGAAATTTCCGCAATTTTGTCCCAAAATAATTGGAATTTCTGAGTTTTGCCCCAATATAAGGAGAATTTCTGTCTTTTTGTCCCAACAAATAGTGAATTTCTCCCTTTTTGCCCCACAACTAGGGGAATTTCTGCAATTTTGCTCCAAAATATGGGGTATTTCTGCTTTTTTCCCCAAAAATAAGGGGAATGTATACCTTTTGCCACAAAAAAATAGAAATTTCTTTATTTTTGCCCCAAAATAAGAGGAATTTCTGCCTTTTTACCTCAAAATAAGTGAAATTTCTGCCTTTTTACCAAAAAATAAACGGAATTTCTGTCTTTTTGCCCCAAAATAAAATGAATTTTTGAAATATGCCCTGAAATAAGTGAAATTTCTGCAATTTTGCCCCCAAATAAGGGAAATTTCTGCTTTTTCGACACAAAATAAGGAAAATTTCTGCATTTTTGACACAAAATATTAGGAATTTCTGCCTTTTTGCCCCAAAATAAGGAAAATTTCTGTCTTTTTTCCCTGAAATAAGTGAAATTTCTGCAATTTTGCCTCAAAATAAGTGAAATTTCTACAATTTTGCCCCAAAATAAAGGAAATTTCTGGAATTTTGCCCCAAAATATGTGGAATTCTGAGTTTTGCCCCAAAATAAGGAGAATTTCGGTGTTTTTGCCCCAACATATAAGGAATTTCTGACTTTTTGCCCCACAATTAGGGGATTTTCTGCAATTTTGCTCCAAAATATGGGGAATTTCTGCAATTTTGACATAAATAAATGAAATGGATACTTTTTGCCACAAAGAAGGGAAATTTCTTCATTTTTGCCACAAAATAAGAGGAATTTCTGCCTTTTTACCTCAAAATAAGTGAAATTTCTTCCTTTTTACCCCAAAATAAACGGAATTTCTGTCTTTTTGCCCCAAAATAAAAGAAATTTTTGAATTATGCCCTGAAATAAGTGAAATTTCTGCCTTTTTGACACAAAATAAGGGGAATTTCTGCATTTATGCCACAAAATATTAGGAATTTCTGCCTTTTTGCCCCAAAATAATGAAAATTTCTGCCTTTTTTCCTGAATTAAGTGAAATTTCTGCAATTTTGCCCCAAATAAGTGAAATTTCTGCAATTTTGCCCCAAAATAAGGGAAATTTCTGGAATTTAGCCCCAAAATAAGTGGAATTTCTGAGTTTTGCCCCAACATAAGGGGAATTTCTGACTTTTTGCCCTGAAATAAATTAAATTTCTAAAATTTTTCCCCAAAATAAGGGAAATGTCTGTTTTTGCCCCAAAATAAGCGGAATTTCTGACTTTTTGCCCCAAAAGAGGAGGAATTTCAGCCTTTTTACCTCAAAATAAGGGAAATTTCTTCATTTTTGCCCCAAAATATGAGAAATTTCTGCCTTTTTGCCCCAAAATAAGAAAAATTTTTGCAATTTTGTACCAAAATGAAAGAAATTTCTGCTTTTTGCCCCAAAATAAGAAAATTTCTGCTTTTTTTCCCTGAAATAAGTGAAATTTCTGCAATTTTGCCCCAAAATAAGTGAAATTTCTGCAATTTTGCTCCAAAATGAAAGAAATTTCTGCCTTTTTGCCACAAAATAAGGGGAATTTCTGTCTTTTTGCCCTAAAATAAGGGAAATTTCTGCCTTTTTGCCACCAAATAAGGCGAATTTCAGCCTTTTTACCTCAAAATATTAGGAATTTCTGCCCTTTTTCCCCAAAATAAAGAAAATTTCTGCCTTTTTTCTCTGAAATAAGTGAAATTTCTGCAATTTTGCCCCAAAATAAGTGAAATTTCTGCAATTTTGCCCCAAAATAAGTGGAATTTCTGAGTTTTGCCCCAAAATAAGGAGAATTTCTGTCTTTTTGCCCCAACAAATAGGGAATTTCTCCCTTTTTGCCCCACAACTAGGGGAATTTCTGCAATTTTGCTACAAAATACGGGGAATTTCTGCTTTTTTTCCCAAAAATAAGGGGAATGTATACCTTTTGCCACAAAAAGGGAAATTTCTTCATTTTTGCCCCAAAATAAGAAGAATTTCTGCCTTTTTACCTCAAAATATGTGAAATTTCTGCCTTTTTACCCAAAAAGAAATGGAAGTTCTGTCTTTTTGCCCCAAAATAAAAGCAATTTTTGAATTATGCTCTGAAATAATTGAAATTTCTGCAATTGTGCCCCCAGATAAGGGAAATTTCTGCCTTTTTGACACAAAATAAGGGGAATTTCTGCATTTTTGCCACAAAATATTAGGAATTTCTGCCTTTTTGCCCCAAATTAAGAAAAATTTCTGCTTTTTTCCCTGAAATAAGTGAAATTTCTGCAATTTTGCCCCAAAATAAGTGATATTTCTGCAATTTTGCTCCAAAATAAAAGAAATTACTGTTTTTTGGCCACAAAATAATGGAAATTTCTGTCTTTTTGCCCTAAAATAAGGGAAATTTCTGCCTTTTTGCCCCCAAATAAGGCGAATTTCAGCCTTTTTACCTCAAAATATTAGGAATTTCTGCCTTTTTGCCCCAAAATAAAGAAAATTTCTGCCTTTTTTCTCTGACATAAGTGAAATTTCTGCAATTTTGCCCCAAAATAAGTGAAATTTCTGCAATTTTGCCCCAAAATAAGTGGAATTTCTTAGTTTTGCCCCAAAATAAGGAGAATTTCTGTCTTTTTGCCCCAAAAAATAGGAAATTTCTCCCTTTTTGCCCCACAACTAGGGAAATTTCTGCAATTTTGCTCCAAAATACGGGGAATTTCTGCTTTTTTTCAAAAAAATAAAGGAAATGTATACCTTTTCCCACAAAAAAGGGAAATTTTTTCATTTTTGCCCCAAAATAAGAAGAATTTCTGCCTTTTTACCTCAAAATAAGTGAAATTTCTGCCTTATTACCCAAAAATAAACGGAATTTCTGTCTTTTTGCCCCAAAATAAAAGCAATTTTTTAATTATGCCCTGAAATAAGTGAAATTTCTGCAATTTTGCCCCCAGATAAGGGAAATTTCTGCATTTTTGACACAAAATAAGGGGCATTTCTGCATTTTTGCCACAAAATATTAGGAATTTCTGACTTTTGCCCCAAAATAAGGAAAATTTCTGCCTTTTTTCCCTGAAATAAGTGAAATTTCTGCAATTTTGCCCCAAAATAAGGGAAATTTCTGCCTTTTTGACACAAAATAAGGGGAATTTCTGTCTTTTTGCTCCAAAATAAGGGGAATTTCCGCCTTTTTACCTCATAATAAGGGGAATCTCTGCCTTTTTGCCCTAAAATATGGGGAAATTCTGTATTTTTGCCCCAAAATAGAGAAAATTTCTCCAATTTTGTAGCAAATTAAAAGTAATTTCTGCCTTTTTGCCCCAAAATAAGAGAAATTTTTGCGTTTTTTCCCTGAAATAAGTGAAATTTCTGTAATTTTTCCCCAAAATAAGGAAGATTTCTGCATTTTTGCCCCAAAATAATAAAAATTTTTGCAATTTTGTACCAAAATAAAAGAAATTTTTGCCTTTTTGCCCCAAAAGAAGAAAATTTCTGCTTTTTTCCCTGAAATAAATGAAGTTTCTGCAATTTTGCCCCAAAATAAGTTAAATTTCTGCAATTTTGCCCCAAAATAAAAGAAATTTCTGCCTTTTTGCCACAAAATAAGAGGAATTTCTGGTTTTTTGCCCCAAAATAAGTGAAATTTCTGCCTATCTGCCCCCAAATAAGGCGAATTTCAGCCTTTTTACCTCAAAATAACAGGAATTTCTCCATTTTTGAAACAAAATAAGGGGAATTTCTGCATTTTTTCCACAAAGTATTAGGAATTTCTGCCTTTTTGCCCCAAAATAAGGAAAATTTCTGCCTTTTTTCCCTGAAATTATTGAAATTTTTGCAATTTTGCCCCAAAATAAGTGAAATTTCCGCAATTTTGTCCCAAAATAATTGGAATTTCTGAGTTTTGCCCCAATATAAAGAGAATTTCTGTCTTTTTGTCCCAACAAATAGTGAATTTCTCCCTTTTTGCCCCACAACTAGGGGAATTTCTGCAATTTTGCTCCAAAATATGGGGTATTTCTGCTTTTTTCCCCAAAAATAAGGGGAATGTATACCTTTTGCCACAAAAAAATAGAAATTTCTTTATTTTTGCCCCAAAATAAGAGGAATTTCTGCCTTTTTACCTCAAAATAAGTGAAATTTCTGCCTTTTTACCAAAAAATAAACGGAATTTCTGTCTTTTTGCCCCAAAATAAAATGAATTTTTGAAATATGCCCTGAAATAAGTGAAATTTCTGCAATTTTGCCCCCAAATAAGGGAAATTTCTGCTTTTTCGACACAAAATAAGGAAAATTTCTGCATTTTTGACACAAAATATTAGGAATTTCTGCCTTTTTGCCCCAAAATAAGGAAAATTTCTGTCTTTTTTCCCTGAAATAAGTGAAATTTCTGCAATTTTGCCTCAAAATAAGTGAAATTTCTACAATTTTGCCCCAAAATAAAGGAAATTTCTGGAATTTTGCCCCAAAATATGTGGAATTCTGAGTTTTGCCCCAAAATAAGGAGAATTTCGGTGTTTTTGCCCCAACATATAAGGAATTTCTGACTTTTTGCCCCACAATTAGGGGATTTTCTGCAATTTTGCTCCAAAATATGGGGAATTTCTGCAATTTTGACATAAATAAATGAAATGGATACTTTTTGCCACAAAGAAGGGAAATTTCTTCATTTTTGCCACAAAATAAGAGGAATTTCTGCCTTTTTACCTCAAAATAAGTGAAATTTCTTCCTTTTTACCCCAAAATAAACGGAATTTCTGTCTTTTTGCCCCAAAATAAAAGAAATTTTTGAATTATGCCCTGAAATAAGTGAAATTTCTGCCTTTTTGACACAAAATAAGGGGAATTTCTGCATTTATGCCACAAAATATTAGGAATTTCTGCCTTTTTGCCCCAAAATAATGAAAATTTCTGCCTTTTTTCCTGAATTAAGTGAAATTTCTGCAATTTTGCCCCAAATAAGTGAAATTTCTGCAATTTTGCCCCAAAATAAGGGAAATGTCTGGAATTTAGCCCCAAAATAAGTGGAATTTCTGAGTTTTGCCCCAACATAAGGGGAATTTCTGACTTTTTGCCCTGAAATAAATTAAATTTCTAAAATTTTTCCCCAAAATAAGGGAAATGTCTGTTTTTGCCCCAAAATAAGCGGAATTTCTGACTTTTTGCCCCAAAATAAGAGAAATTTCAGCCTTTTTACCTCAAAATAAGAAAAATTTCTGCCTTTTTGCCCCAAAATAAGAAAAATTTTTGCAATTTTGTACCAAAATGAAAGAAATTTCTGCTTTTTGCCCCAAAATAAGAAAATTTCTGCTTTTTTTCCCTGAAATAAGTGAAATTTCTGCAATTTTGCCCCAAAATAAGTGAAATTTCTGCAATTTTGCTCCAAAATGAAAGAAATTTCTGCCTTTTTGCCACAAAATAAGGGGAATTTCTGTCTTTTTGCCCTAAAATAAGGGAAATTTCTGCCTTTTTGCCACCAAATAAGGCGAATTTCAGCCTTTTTACCTCAAAATATTAGGAATTTCTGCCCTTTTTCCCCAAAATAAAGAAAATTTCTGCCTTTTTTCTCTGAAATAAGTGAAATTTCTGCAATTTTGCCCCAAAATAAGTGAAATTTCTGCAATTTTGCCCCAAAATAAGTGGAATTTCTGAGTTTTGCCCCAAAATAAGGAGAATTTCTGTCTTTTTGCCCCAACAAATAGGGAATTTCTCCCTTTTTGCCCCACAACTAGGGGAATTTCTGCAATTTTGCTACAAAATACGGGGAATTTCTGCTTTTTTTCCCAAAAATAAGGGGAATGTATACCTTTTGCCACAAAAAGGGAAATTTCTTCATTTTTGCCCCAAAATAAGAAGAATTTCTGCCTTTTTACCTCAAAATATGTGAAATTTCTGCCTTTTTACCCAAAAAGAAATGGAAGTTCTGTCTTTTTGCCCCAAAATAAAAGCAATTTTTGAATTATGCTCTGAAATAATTGAAATTTCTGCAATTGTGCCCCCAGATAAGGGAAATTTCTGCCTTTTTGACACAAAATAAGGGGAATTTCTGCATTTTTGCCACAAAATATTAGGAATTTCTGCCTTTTTGCCCCAAATTAAGAAAAATTTCTGTTTTTTTCCCTGAAATAAGTGAAATTTCTGCAATTTTGCCCCAAAATAAGTGATATTTCTGCAATTTTGCTCCAAAATAAAAGAAATTACTGTTTTTTTGCCACAAAATAAGGGAAATTTCTGTCTTTTTGCCCTAAAATAAGGGAAATTTCTGCCTTTTTGCCCCCAAATAAGGCGAATTTCAGCCTTTTTACCTCAAAATATTAGGAATTTCTGCCTTTTTGCCCCAAAATAAAGAAAATTTCTGCCTTTTTTCTCTGACATAAGTGAAATTTCTGCAATTTTGCCCCAAAATAAGTGAAATTTCTGCAATTTTGCCCCAAAATAAGTGGAATTTCTGAGTTTTGCCCCAAAATAAGGAGAATTTCTGTCTTTTTGCCCCAAAAAATAGGAAATTTCTCCCTTTTTGCCCCACAACTAGGGAAATTTCTGCAATTTTGCTCCAAAATACGGGGAATTTCTGCTTTTTTTCAAAAAAATAAAGGAAATGTATACCTTTTCCCACAAAAAAGGGAAATTTTTTCATTTTTGCCCCAAAATAAGAAGAATTTCTGCCTTTTTACCTCAAAATAAGTGAAATTTCTGCCTTATTACCCAAAAATAAACGGAATTTCTGTCTTTTTGCCCCAAAATAAAAGCAATTTTTTAATTATGCCCTGAAATAAGTGAAATTTCTGCAATTTTGCCCCCAGATAAGGGAAATTTCTGCCTTTTTGACACAAAATAAGGGGCATTTCTGCATTTTTGCCACAAAATATTAGGAATTTCTGACTTTTGCCCCAAAATAAGGAAAATTTCTGCCTTTTTTCCCTGAAATAAGTGAAATTTCTGCAATTTTGCCCCAAAATAAGGGAAATTTCTGCCTTTTTGACACAAAATAAGGGGAATTTCTGTCTTTTTGCTCCAAAATAAGGGGAATTTCCGCCTTTTTACCTCATAATAAGGGGAATCTCTGCCTTTTTGCCCTAAAATATGGGGAAATAATGTATTTTTGCCCCAAAATAGAGAAAATTTCTGCAATTTTGTAGCAAATTAAAAGTAATTTCTGCCTTTTTGCCCCAAAATAAGAGAAATTTTTGCGTTTTTTCCCTGAAATAAGTGAAATTTCTGTAATTTTTCCCCAAAATAAGGAAGATTTCTGCATTTTTGCCCCAAAATAATAAAAATTTTGCAATTTTGTACCAAAATAAAAGAAATTTTTGCCTTTTTGCCCCAAAATAAGAAAATTTCTGCTTTTTTTCCTGAAATAAATGAAATTTCTGCAATTTTGCCCCAAAATAAGTTAAATTTCTGCAATTTTGCCCCAAAATAAAAGAAATTTCTGCCTTTTGCCACAAAATAAGAGGAATTTCTGTTTTTTTGCCCCAAAATAAGTGAAATTTCTGCCTTTCTGCCCCCAAATAAGGCGAATTTCAGCCTTTTTACTTCAAAATAAAAGGAATTTTTCCATTTTTGAAACAAAATAAGGGGAATTTCTCCATTTTTTCCACAAAGTATTAGGAATTTCTGCCTTTTTGCCCCAAAATAAGGAAAATTTCTGCTTTTTCCCTGAAATTATTGAAATTTTTGCAATTTTGCCCCAAAATAAGTGAAATTTCTGCAATTTTGTCCCAAAATAAGTGGAATTTCTGAGTTTTGCCCCAATATAAGGAGAATTTCTGTCTTTTTGCCCCAACAAATAGTGAATTTCTCCCTTTTTGCCCCACAACTAGGGGAATTTCTGCAATTTTGCTCCAAAATATGGGGTATTTCTGCTTTTTTCCCCAAAAATAAGGGGAATGTATACCTTTTGCCACAAAAAAATAGAAATTTCTTTATTTTTGCCCCAAAATAAGAGGAATTTCTGCCTTTTTACCTCAAAATAAGTGAAATTTCTGCCTTTTTACCAAAAAATAAACGGAATTTCTGTCTTTTTGCCCCAAAATAAAATGAATTTTTGAAATATGCCCTGAAATAAGTGAAATTTCTGCAATTTTGCCCGCAAATAAGGGAAATTTCTGCTTTTTCGACACAAAATAAGGAAAATTTCTGCATTTTTGCCACAAAATATTAGGAATTTCTGCCTTTTTGCCCCAAAATAAGGAAAATTTCTGTCTTTTTTCCCTGAAATAAGTGAAATTTCTGCAATTTTGCCTCAAAATAAGTGAAATTTCTACAATTTTGCCCCAAAATAAAGGAAATTTCTGGAATTTTGCCCCAAAATATGTGGAATTCTGAGTTTTGCCCCAAAATAAGGAGAATTTCGGTGTTTTTGCCCCAACATATAAGGAATTTCTGACTTTTTGCCCCACAATTAGGGGATTTTCTGCAATTTTGCTCCAAAATATGGGGAATTTCTGCAATTTTGCCATAAATAAATGAAATGGATACTTTTTGCCACAAAGAAGGGAAATTTCTTCATTTTTGCCACAAAATAAGAGGAATTTCTGCCTTTTTACCTCAAAATAAGTGAAATTTCTGCCTTTTTACCCCAAAATAAACGGAATTTCTGTCTTTTTGCCCCAAAATAAAAGAAATTTTTGAATTATGCCCTGAAATAAGTGAAATTTCTGCCTTTTTGACACAAAATAAGGGGAATTTCTGCATTTATGCCACAAAATATTAGGAATTTCTGCCTTTTTGCCCCAAAATAATGAAAATTTCTGCCTTTTTTCCTGAATTAAGTGAAATTTCTGCAATTTTGCCCCAAATAAGTGAAATTTCTGCAATTTTGCCCCAAAATAAGGGAAATGTCTGGAATTTAGCCCCAAAATAAGTGGAATTTCTGAGTTTTGCCCCAACATAAGGGGAATTTCTGACTTTTTGCCCTGAAATAAATTAAATTTCTAAAATTTTTCCCCAAAATAAGGGAAATGTCTGTTTTTGCCCCAAAATAAGCGGAATTTCTGACTTTTTGCCCCAAAATAAGAGAAATTTCAGCCTTTTTACCTCAAAATAAGAAAAATTTCTGCCTTTTTGCCCCAAAATAAGAAAAATTTTTGCAATTTTGTACCAAAATGAAAGAAATTTCTGCTTTTTGCCCCAAAATAAGAAAATTTCTGCTTTTTTTCCCTGAAATAAGTGAAATTTCTGCAATTTTGCCCCAAAATAAGTGAAATTTCTGCAATTTTGCTCCAAAATGAAAGAAATTTCTGCCTTTTTGCCACAAAATAAGGGGAATTTCTGTCTTTTTGCCCTAAAATAAGGGAAATTTCTGCCTTTTTGCCACCAAATAAGGCGAATTTCAGCCTTTTTACCTCAAAATATTAGGAATTTCTGCCCTTTTTCCCCAAAATAAAGAAAATTTCTGCCTTTTTTCTCTGAAATAAGTGAAATTTCTGCAATTTTGCCCCAAAATAAGTGAAATTTCTGCAATTTTGCCCCAAAATAAGTGGAATTTCTGAGTTTTGCCCCAAAATAAGGAGAATTTCTGTCTTTTTGCCCCAACAAATAGGGAATTTCTCCCTTTTTGCCCCACAACTAGGGGAATTTCTGCAATTTTGCTACAAAATACGGGGAATTTCTGCTTTTTTTCCCAAAAATAAGGGGAATGTATACCTTTTGCCACAAAAAGGGAAATTTCTTCATTTTTGCCCCAAAATAAGAAGAATTTCTGCCTTTTTACCTCAAAATATGTGAAATTTCTGCCTTTTTACCCAAAAAGAAATGGAAGTTCTGTCTTTTTGCCCCAAAATAAAAGCAATTTTTGAATTATGCTCTGAAATAATTGAAATTTCTGCAATTGTGCCCCCAGATAAGGGAAATTTCTGCCTTTTTGACACAAAATAAGGGGAATTTCTGCATTTTTGCCACAAAATATTAGGAATTTCTGCCTTTTTGCCCCAAATTAAGAAAAATTTCTGTTTTTTTCCCTGAAATAAGTGAAATTTCTGCAATTTTGCCCCAAAATAAGTGATATTTCTGCAATTTTGCTCCAAAATAAAAGAAATTACTGTTTTTTTGCCACAAAATAAGGGAAATTTCTGTCTTTTTGCCCTAAAATAAGGGAAATTTCTGGCTTTTTGCCCCCAAATAAGGCGAATTTCAGCCTTTTTACCTCAAAATATTAGGAATTTCTGCTTTTTGCCCCAAAATAAAGAAAATTTCTGCCTTTTTTCTCCGACATAAGTGAAATTTCTGCAATTTTGCCCCAAAATAAGTGAAATTTCTGCAATTTTGCCCCAAAATAAGTGGAATTTCTTAGTTTTGCCCCAAAATAAGGAGAATTTCTGTCTTTTTGCCCCAAAAAATAGGAAATTTCTCCCTTTTTGCCCCACAACTAGGGAAATTTCTGCAATTTTGCTCCAAAATATGGGGAATTTCTGCTTTTTTTCACAAAAATAAAGGGAATGTATACCTTTTCCCACAAAAAAGGGAAATTTTTTCATTTTTGCCCCAAAATAAGAAGAATTTCTGCCTTTTTACCTCAAAATAAGTGAAATTTCTGCCTTTTTACCCAAAAATAAACGGAATTTCTGTCTTTTTGCCCCAAAATAAAAGCAATTTTTTAATTATGCCCTGAAATAAGTGAAATTTCTGCAATTTTGCCCCCAGATAAGGAAAATTTCTGCCTTTTTGACACAAAATAAGGAGCATTTCTGCATTTTTGCCACAAAATATTAGGAATTTCTGACTTTTGCCCCAAAATAAAGAAAATTTCTGACTTTTTTCCCTGAAATAAGTGAAATTTCTGCAATTTTGCCCCAAAATAAGGGAAATTTCTGCCTTTTTGACACAAAATAAGGGGAATTTCTGTCTTTTTGCTCCAAAATAAGGGGAATTTCCGCCTTTTTACCTCATAATAAGGGGAATCTCTGCCTTTTTGCCCTAAAATATGGGGAAATAATGTATTTTTGCCCCAAAATAGAGAAAATTTCTGTCTTTTTTCCCTGAAATAAGTGAAATTTCTGCAATTTTGCCTCAAAATAAGTGAAATTTCTACAATTTTGCCCCAAAATAAAGGAAATTTCTGGAATTTTGCCCCAAAATATGTGGAATTCTGAGTTTTGCCCCAAAACAAGGAGAATTTTGGTGTTTTTGCCCCAACATATAAGGAATTTCTGACTTTTTGCCCCACAATTAGGGGATTTTCTGCAATTTTGCTCCAAAATATGGGGAATTTCTGCAATTTTGCCATAAATAAATGAAATGGATACTTTTTGCCACAAAGAAGGGAAATTTCTTCATTTTTGCCACAAAATAAGAGGAATTTCTGCCTTTTTACCTCAAAATAAGTGAAATTTCTGCCTTTTTACCCCAAAATAAACGGAATTTCTGTCTTTGTGCCCCAAAATAAAAGAAATTTTTGAATTATGCCCTGAAATAAGTGAAATTTCTGCCTTTTTGACACAAAATAAGGGGAATTTCTGCATTTATGCCACAAAATATTAGGAATTTCTGCCTTTTTGCCCCAAAATAATGAAAATTTCTGCCTTTTTTCCTGAATTAAGTGAAATTTCTGCAATTTTGCCCCAAATAAGTGAAATTTCTGCAATTTTGCCCCAAAATAAGGGAAATTTCTGGAATTTAGCCCCAAAATAAGTGGAATTTCTGAGTTTTGCCCCAACATAAGGGGAATTTCTGACTTTTTGCCCTGAAATAAATTAAATTTCTAAAATTTTTCCCCAAAATAAGGGAAATGTCTGTTTTTGCCCCAAAATAAGCGGAATTTCTGACTTTTTGCCCCAAAATAAGAGAAATTTCAGCCTTTTTACCTCAAAATAAGAAAAATTTCTGCCTTTTTGCCCCAAAATAAGAAAAATTTTTGCAATTTTGTACCAAAATGAAAGAAATTTCTGCTTTTTGCCCCAAAATAAGAAAATTTCTGCTTTTTTTCCCTGAAATAAGTGAAATTTCTGCAATTTTGCCCCAAAATAAGTGAAATTTCTGCAATTTTGCTCCAAAATGAAAGAAATTTCTGCCTTTTTGCCACAAAATAAGGGGAATTTCTGTCTTTTTGCCCTAAAATAAGGGAAATTTCTGCCTTTTTGCCACCAAATAAGGCGAATTTCAGCCTTTTTACCTCAAAATATTAGGAATTTCTGCCCTTTTTCCCCAAAATAAAGAAAATTTCTGCCTTTTTTCTCTGAAATAAGTGAAATTTCTGCAATTTTGCCCCAAAATAAGTGAAATTTCTGCAATTTTGCCCCAAAATAAGTGGAATTTCTGAGTTTTGCCCCAAAATAAGGAGAATTTCTGTCTTTTTGCCCCAACAAATAGGGAATTTCTCCCTTTTTGCCCCACAACTAGGGGAATTTCTGCAATTTTGCTACAAAATACGGGGAATTTCTGCTTTTTTTCCCAAAAATAAGGGGAATGTATACCTTTTGCCACAAAAAGGGAAATTTCTTCATTTTTGCCCCAAAATAAGAAGAATTTCTGCCTTTTTACCTCAAAATATGTGAAATTTCTGCCTTTTTACCCAAAAAGAAATGGAAGTTCTGTCTTTTTGCCCCAAAATAAAAGCAATTTTTGAATTATGCTCTGAAATAATTGAAATTTCTGCAATTGTGCCCCCAGATAAGGGAAATTTCTGCCTTTTTGACACAAAATAAGGGGAATTTCTGCATTTTTGCCACAAAATATTAGGAATTTCTGCCTTTTTGCCCCAAATTAAGAAAAATTTCTGCTTTTTTCCCTGAAATAAGTGAAATTTCTGCAATTTTGCCCCAAAATAAGTGATATTTCTGCAATTTTGCTCCAAAATAAAAGAAATTACTGTTTTTTGGCCACAAAATAATGGAAATTTCTGTCTTTTTGCCCTAAAATAAGGGAAATTTCTGCCTTTTTGCCCCCAAATAAGGCGAATTTCAGCCTTTTTACCTCAAAATATTAGGAATTTCTGCCTTTTTGCCCCAAAATAAAGAAAATTTCTGCCTTTTTTCTCTGACATAAGTGAAATTTCTGCAATTTTGCCCCAAAATAAGTGAAATTTCTGCAATTTTGCCCCAAAATAAGTGGAATTTCTTAGTTTTGCCCCAAAATAAGGAGAATTTCTGTCTTTTTGCCCCAAAAAATAGGAAATTTCTCCCTTTTTGCCCCACAACTAGGGAAATTTCTGCAATTTTGCTCCAAAATACGGGGAATTTCTGCTTTTTTTCAAAAAAATAAAGGAAATGTATACCTTTTCCCACAAAAAAGGGAAATTTTTTCATTTTTGCCCCAAAATAAGAAGAATTTCTGCCTTTTTACCTCAAAATAAGTGAAATTTCTGCCTTATTACCCAAAAATAAACGGAATTTCTGTCTTTTTGCCCCAAAATAAAAGCAATTTTTTAATTATGCCCTGAAATAAGTGAAATTTCTGCAATTTTGCCCCCAGATAAGGGAAATTTCTGCCTTTTTGACACAAAATAAGGGGCATTTCTGCATTTTTGCCACAAAATATTAGGAATTTCTGACTTTTGCCCCAAAATAAGGAAAATTTCTGCCTTTTTTCCCTGAAATAAGTGAAATTTCTGCAATTTTGCCCCAAAATAAGGGAAATTTCTGCCTTTTTGACACAAAATAAGGGGAATTTCTGTCTTTTTGCTCCAAAATAATGGGAATTTCCGCCTTTTTACCTCATAATAAGGGGAATCTCTGCCTTTTTGCCCTAAAATATGGGGAAATTCTGTATTTTTGCCCCAAAATAGAGAAAATTTCTCCAATTTTGTAGCAAATTAAAAGTAATTTCTGCCTTTTTGCCCCAAAATAAGAGAAATTTTTGCGTTTTTTCCCTGAAATAAGTGAAATTTCTGTAATTTTTCCCCAAAATAAGGAAGATTTCTGCATTTTTGCCCCAAAATAATAAAAATTTTTGCAATTTTGTACCAAAATAAAAGAAATTTTTGCCTTTTTGCCCCAAAAGAAGAAAATTTCTGCTTTTTTCCCTGAAATAAATGAAATTTCTGCAATTTTGCCCCAAAATAAGTTAAATTTCTGCAATTTTGCCCCAAAATAAAAGAAATTTCTGCCTTTTGCCACAAAATAAGAGGAATTTCTGGTTTTTTGCCCCAAAATAAGTGAAATTTCTGCCTATCTGCCCCCAAATAAGGCGAATTTCAGCCTTTTTACCTCAAAATAACAGGAATTTCTCCATTTTTGAAACAAAATAAGGGGAATTTCTGCATTTTTTCCACAAAGTATTAGGAATTTCTGCCTTTTTGCCCCAAAATAAGGAAAATTTCTGCCTTTTTTCCCTGAAATTATTGAAATTTTTGCAATTTTGCCCCAAAATAAGTGAAATTTCCGCAATTTTGTCCCAAAATAATTGGAATTTCTGAGTTTTGCCCCAATATAAGGAGAATTTCTGTCTTTTTGCCCCAACAAATAGTGAATTTCTCCCTTTTTGCCCCACAACTAGGGGAATTTCTGCAATTTTGCTCCAAAATATGGGGTATTTCTGCTTTTTTCCCCAAAAATAAGGGGAATGTATACCTTTTGCCACAAAAAAATAGAAATTTCTTTATTTTTGCCCCAAAATAAGAGGAATTTCTGCCTTTTTACCTCAAAATAAGTGAAATTTCTGCCTTTTTACCAAAAAATAAACGGAATTTCTGTCTTTTTGCCCCAAAATAAAATGAATTTTTGAAATATGCCCTGAAATAAGTGAAATTTCTGCAATTTTGCCCCCAAATAAGGGAAATTTCTGCTTTTTCGACACAAAATAAGGAAAATTTCTGCATTTTTGACACAAAATATTAGGAATTTCTGCCTTTTTGCCCCAAAATAAGGAAAATTTCTGTCTTTTTTCCCTGAAATAAGTGAAATTTCTGCAATTTTGCCTCAAAATAAGTGAAATTTCTACAATTTTGCCCCAAAATAAAGGAAATTTCTGGAATTTTGCCCCAAAATATGTGGAATTCTGAGTTTTGCCCCAAAATAAGGAGAATTTCGGTGTTTTTGCCCCAACATATAAGGAATTTCTGACTTTTTGCCCCACAATTAGGGGATTTTCTGCAATTTTGCTCCAAACTATGGGGAATTTCTGCAATTTTGCCATAAATAAATGAAATGGATACTTTTTGCCACAAAGAAGGGAAATTTCTTCATTTTTGCCACAAAATAAGAGGAATTTCTGCCTTTTTACCTCAAAATAAGTGAAATTTCTGCCTTTTTACCCCAAAATAAACGGAATTTCTGTCTTTTTGCCCCAAAATAAAAGAAATTTTTGAATTATGCCCTGAAATAAGTGAAATTTCTGCCTTTTTGACACAAAATAAGGGGAATTTCTGCATTTATGCCACAAAATATTAGGAATTTCTGCCTTTTTGCCCCAAAATAATGAAAATTTCTGCCTTTTTTCCTGAATTAAGTGAAATTTCTGCAATTTTGCCCCAAAATAAGGGAAATGTCTGGAATTTAGCCCCAAAATAAGTGGAATTTCTGAGTTTTGCCCCAACATAAGGGGAATTTCTGACTTTTTGCCCTGAAATAAATTAAATTTCTAAAATTTTTCCCCAAAATAAGGGAAATGTCTGTTTTTGCCCCAAAATAAGCAGAATTTCTGACTTTTTGCCCCAAAATAAGAGAAATTTCAGCCTTTTTACCTCAAAATAAGAAAAATTTCTGCCTTTTTGCCCCAAAATAAGAAAAATTTTTGCAATTTTGTACCAAAATGAAAGAAATTTCTGCTTTTTGCCCCAAAATAAGAAAATTTCTGCTTTTTTTCCCTGAAATAAGTGAAATTTCTGCAATTTTGCCCCAAAATAAGTGAAATTTCTGCAATTTTGCTCCAAAATGAAAGAAATTTCTGCCTTTTTGCCACAAAATAAGGGGAATTTTTGTCTTTTTGCCCTAAAATAAGGGAAATTTCTGCCTTTTTACCACCAAATAAGGCGAATTTCAGCCTTTTTACCTCAAAATATTAGGAATTTCTGCCCTTTTTCCCCAAAATAAAGAAAATTTCTGCCTTTTTTCTCTGAAATAAGTGAAATTTCTGCAATTTTGCCCCAAAATAAGTGAAATTTCTGCAATTTTGCCCCAAAATAAGTGGAATTTCTGAGTTTTGCCCCAAAATAAGGAGAATTTCTGTCTTTTTGCCCCAACAAATAGGGAATTTCTCCCTTTTTGCCCCACAACTAGGGGAATTTCTGCAATTTTGCTACAAAATACGGGGAATTTCTGCTTTTTTTCCCAAAAATGAGGGGAATGTATACCTTTTGCCACAAAAAGGGAAAT
This sequence comes from Micromys minutus, assembly GCF_963924665.1. Lineage (NCBI taxonomy): Eukaryota > Metazoa > Chordata > Mammalia > Rodentia > Muridae > Micromys > Micromys minutus. The sequence continues at coordinate 50,109 of NW_027667641.1, read as the reverse complement.
TTCTTCATTTTTGCCCCAAATTAAGAAGAATTTCTGCCTTTTTACCTCAAAATATGTGAAATTTTGCCTTTTTACCCAAAAAGAAATGGAAGTTCTGTCTTTTTGCCCCAAAATAAAAGCAATTTTTGAATTATGCTCTGAAATAATTGAAATTTCTGCAATTGTGCCCCCAGATAAGGGAAATTTCTGCCTTTTTGACACAAAATAAGGGGAATTTCTGCATTTTTGCCACAAAATATTAGGAATTTCTGCCTTTTTGCCCCAAATTAAGAAAAATTTCTGTTTTTTTCCCTGAAATAAGTGAAATTTCTGCAATTTTGCCCCAAAATAAGTGATATTTCTGCAATTTTGCTCCAAAATAAAAGAAATTACTGTTTTTTTGCCACAAAATAAGGGAAATTTCTGTCTTTTTGCCCTAAAATAAGGGAAATTTCTGCCTTTTTGCCCCCAAATAAGGCGAATTTCAGCCTTTTTACCTCAAAATATTAGGAATTTCTGCCTTTTTGCCCCAAAATAAAGAAAATTTCTGCCTTTTTTCTCTGACATAAGTGAAATTTCTGCAATTTTGCCCCAAAATAAGTGAAATTTCTGCAATTTTGCCCCAAAATAACTGGAATTTCTGAGTTTTGCCCCAAAATAAGGAGAATTTCTGTCTTTTTGCCCCCAAAAATAGGAAATTTCTCCCTTTTTGCCCCACAACTAGGGGAATTTCTGCAATTTTGCTCCAAAATACGGGGAATTTCTGCTTTTTTTCACAAAAATAAAGGGAATGTATACCTTTTCCCACAAAAAAGGGAAATTTTTTCATTTTTGCCCCAAAATAAGAAGAATTTCTGCCTTTTTACCTCAAAATAAGTGAAATTTCTGCCTTTTTACCCAAAAATAAACGGAATTTCTGTCTTTTTGCCCCAAAATAAAAGCAATTTTTGAATTATGCCCTGAAATAAGTGAAATTTCTGCAATTTTGCCCCCAGATAAGGGAAATTTCTGCCTTTTTGACACAAAATAAGGGGCATTTCTGCATTTTTGCCACAAAATATTAGGAATTTCTGACTTTTGCCCCAAAATAAGGAAAATTTCTGCCTTTTTTCCCTGAAATAAGTGAAATTTCTGCAATTTTGCCCCAAAATAAGGGAAATTTCTGCCTTTTTGACACAAAATAAGGGGAATTTCTGTCTTTTTGCTCCAAAATAAGGGGAATTTCCGCCTTTTTACCTCATAATAAGGGGAATCTCTGCCTTTTTGCCCTAAAATATGGGGAAATTCTGTATTTTTGCCCCAAAATAGAGAAAATTTCTGCAATTTTGTAGCAAATTAAAAGTAATTTCTGCCTTTTTGCCCCAAAATAAGAGAAATTTTTGCGTTTTTTCCCTGAAATAAGTGAAATTTCTGTAATTTTTCCCCAAAATAAGGAAGATTTCTGCATTTTTGCCCCAAAATAATAAAAGTTTTTGCAATTTTGTACCAAAATAAAAGAAATTTTTGCCTTTTTGCCCCAAAATAAGAAAATTTCTTTTTTCCCTGAAATAAATGAAGTTTCTGCAATTTTGCCCCAAAATAAGTTAAATTTCTGCAATTTTGCCCCAAAATAAAAGAAATTTCTGCCTTTTTGCCACAAAATAAGAGGAATTTCTGGTTTTTTGCCCCAAAATAAGTGAAATTTCTGCCTTTCTGCCCCCAAATAAGGCGAATTTCAGCCTTTTTACTTCAAAATAAGAGGAATTTCTCCATTTTTGAAACAAAATAAGGGGAATTTCTGCATTTTTTCCACAAAGTATTAGGAATTTCTGCCTTTTGCCCCAAAATAAAAAAAATTTCTGCCTTTTTTCCCTGAAATTATTGAAATTTTTGCAATTTTGCCCCAAAATAAGTGAAATTTCTGCAATTTTGTCCCAAAATAAGTGGAATTTCTGAGTTTTGCCCCAATATAAGGAGAATTTCTGTCTTTTTGCCCCAACAAATAGTGAATTTCTCCCTTTTTGCCCCACAACTAGGGGAATTTCTGCAATTTTGCTCCAAAATATGGGGTATTTCTGCTTTTTTCCCCAAAAATAAGGGGAATGTATACCTTTTGCCACAAAAAAATAGAAATTTCTTTATTTTTTCCCCAAAATAAGAGGAATTTCTGCCTTTTTACCTCAAAATAAGTGAAATTTCTGCCTTTTTACCAAAAAATAAACGGAATTTCTGTCTTTTTGCCCCAAAATAAAATGAATTTTTGAAATATGCCCTGAAATAAGTGAAATTTCTGCAATTTTGCCCCCAAATAAGGGAAATTTCTGCTTTTTCGACACAAAATAAGGAAAATTTCTGCATTTTTGCCACAAAATATTAGGAATTTCTGCCTTTTTGCCCCAAAATAAGGAAAATTTCTGTCTTTTTTCCCTGAAATAAGTGAAATTTCTGCAATTTTGCCTCAAAATAAGTGAAATTTCTACAATTTTGCCCCAAAATAAAGGAAATTTCTGGAATTTTGCCCCAAAATATGTGGAATTCTGAGTTTTGCCCCAAAATAAGGAGAATTTCCGTGTTTTTGCCCCAACATATAAGGAATTTCTGACTTTTTGCCCCACAATTAGGGGATTTTCTGCAATTTTGCTCCAAAATATGGGGAATTTCTGCAAATTTTGCCATAAATAAATGAAATGGATACTTTTTGCCACAAAGAAGGGAAATTTCTTCATTTTTGCCACAAAATAAGAGGAATTTCTGCCTTTTTACCTCAAAATAAGTGAAATTTCTGCCTTTTTACCCCAAAATAAACGGAATTTCTGTCTTTTTGCCCCAAAATAAAGAAATTTTTGAATTATGCCCTGAAATAAGTGAAATTTCTGCCTTTTTGACACAAAATAAGGGGAATTTCTGCATTTATGCCACAAAATATTAGGAATTTCTGCCTTTTTGCCCCAAAATAATGAAAATTTCTGCCTTTTTTCCTGAATTAAGTGAAATTTCTGCAATTTTGCCCCAAATAAGTGAAATTTCTGCAATTTTGCCCCAAAATAAGGGAAATTTCTGGAATTTAGCCCCAAAATAAGTGGAATTTCTGAGTTTTGCCCCAACATAAGGGGAATTTCTGACTTTTTGCCCTGAAATAAATTAAATTTCTAAAATTTTTCCCCAAAATAAGGGAAATGTCTGTTTTTGCCCCAAAATAAGCGGAATTTCTGACTTTTTGCCCCAAAAGAGGAGGAATTTCAGCCTTTTTACCTCAAAATAAGGGAAATTTCTTCATTTTTGCCCCAAAATATGAGAAATTTCTGCCTTTTTGCCCCAAAATAAGAAAAATTTTTGCAATTTTGTACCAAAATGAAAGAAATTTCTGCTTTTTGCCCCAAAATAAGAAAATTTCTGCTTTTTTTCCCTGAAATAAGTGAAATTTCTGCAATTTTGCCCCAAAATAAGTGAAATTTCTGCAATTTTGCTCCAAAATGAAAGAAATTTCTGCCTTTTTGCCACAAAATAAGGGGAATTTCTGTCTTTTTGCCCTAAAATAAGGGAAATTTCTGCCTTTTTGCCACCAAATAAGGCGAATTTCAGCCTTTTTACCTCAAAATATTAGGAATTTCTGCCCTTTTTCCCCAAAATAAAGAAAATTTCTGCCTTTTTTCTCTGAAATAAGTGAAATTTCTGCAATTTTGCCCCAAAATAAGTGAAATTTCTGCAATTTTGCCCCAAAATAAGTGGAATTTCTGAGTTTTGCCCCAAAATAAGGAGAATTTCTGTCTTTTTGCCCCAACAAATAGGGAATTTCTCCCTTTTTGCCCCACAACTAGGGGAATTTCTGCAATTTTGCTACAAAATACGGGGAATTTCTGCTTTTTTTCCCAAAAATAAGGGGAATGTATACCTTTTGCCACAAAAAGGGAAATTTCTTCATTTTTGCCCCAAAATAAGAAGAATTTCTGCCTTTTTACCTCAAAATATGTGAAATTTCTGCCTTTTTACCCAAAAAGAAATGGAAGTTCTGTCTTTTTGCCCCAAAATAAAAGCAATTTTTGAATTATGCTCTGAAATAATTGAAATTTCTGCAATTGTGCCCCCAGATAAGGGAAATTTCTGCCTTTTTGACACAAAATAAGGGGAATTTCTGCATTTTTGCCACAAAATATTAGGAATTTCTGCCTTTTTGCCCCAAATTAAGAAAAATTTCTGCTTTTTTCCCTGAAATAAGTGAAATTTCTGCAATTTTGCCCCAAAATAAGTGATATTTCTGCAATTTTGCTCCAAAATAAAAGAAATTACTGTTTTTTGGCCACAAAATAATGGAAATTTCTGTCTTTTTGCCCTAAAATAAGGGAAATTTCTGCCTTTTTGCCCCCAAATAAGGCGAATTTCAGCCTTTTTACCTCAAAATATTAGGAATTTCTGCCTTTTTGCCCCAAAATAAAGAAAATTTCTGCCTTTTTTCTCTGACATAAGTGAAATTTCTGCAATTTTGCCCCAAAATAAGTGAAATTTCTGCAATTTTGCCCCAAAATAAGTGGAATTTCTTAGTTTTGCCCCAAAATAAGGAGAATTTCTGTCTTTTTGCCCCAAAAAATAGGAAATTTCTCCCTTTTTGCCCCACAACTAGGGAAATTTCTGCAATTTTGCTCCAAAATACGGGGAATTTCTGCTTTTTTTCAAAAAAATAAAGGAAATGTATACCTTTTCCCACAAAAAAGGGAAATTTTTTCATTTTTGCCCCAAAATAAGAAGAATTTCTGCCTTTTTACCTCAAAATAAGTGAAATTTCTGCCTTATTACCCAAAAATAAACGGAATTTCTGTCTTTTTGCCCCAAAATAAAAGCAATTTTTTAATTATGCCCTGAAATAAGTGAAATTTCTGCAATTTTGCCCCCAGATAAGGGAAATTTCTGCATTTTTGACACAAAATAAGGGGCATTTCTGCATTTTTGCCACAAAATATTAGGAATTTCTGACTTTTGCCCCAAAATAAGGAAAATTTCTGCCTTTTTTCCCTGAAATAAGTGAAATTTCTGCAATTTTGCCCCAAAATAAGGGAAATTTCTGCCTTTTTGACACAAAATAAGGGGAATTTCTGTCTTTTTGCTCCAAAATAAGGGGAATTTCCGCCTTTTTACCTCATAATAAGGGGAATCTCTGCCTTTTTGCCCTAAAATATGGGGAAATTCTGTATTTTTGCCCCAAAATAGAGAAAATTTCTCCAATTTTGTAGCAAATTAAAAGTAATTTCTGCCTTTTTGCCCCAAAATAAGAGAAATTTTTGCGTTTTTTCCCTGAAATAAGTGAAATTTCTGTAATTTTTCCCCAAAATAAGGAAGATTTCTGCATTTTTGCCCCAAAATAATAAAAATTTTTGCAATTTTGTACCAAAATAAAAGAAATTTTTGCCTTTTTGCCCCAAAAGAAGAAAATTTCTGCTTTTTTCCCTGAAATAAATGAAGTTTCTGCAATTTTGCCCCAAAATAAGTTAAATTTCTGCAATTTTGCCCCAAAATAAAAGAAATTTCTGCCTTTTTGCCACAAAATAAGAGGAATTTCTGGTTTTTTGCCCCAAAATAAGTGAAATTTCTGCCTATCTGCCCCCAAATAAGGCGAATTTCAGCCTTTTTACCTCAAAATAACAGGAATTTCTCCATTTTTGAAACAAAATAAGGGGAATTTCTGCATTTTTTCCACAAAGTATTAGGAATTTCTGCCTTTTTGCCCCAAAATAAGGAAAATTTCTGCCTTTTTTCCCTGAAATTATTGAAATTTTTGCAATTTTGCCCCAAAATAAGTGAAATTTCCGCAATTTTGTCCCAAAATAATTGGAATTTCTGAGTTTTGCCCCAATATAAAGAGAATTTCTGTCTTTTTGTCCCAACAAATAGTGAATTTCTCCCTTTTTGCCCCACAACTAGGGGAATTTCTGCAATTTTGCTCCAAAATATGGGGTATTTCTGCTTTTTTCCCCAAAAATAAGGGGAATGTATACCTTTTGCCACAAAAAAATAGAAATTTCTTTATTTTTGCCCCAAAATAAGAGGAATTTCTGCCTTTTTACCTCAAAATAAGTGAAATTTCTGCCTTTTTACCAAAAAATAAACGGAATTTCTGTCTTTTTGCCCCAAAATAAAATGAATTTTTGAAATATGCCCTGAAATAAGTGAAATTTCTGCAATTTTGCCCCCAAATAAGGGAAATTTCTGCTTTTTCGACACAAAATAAGGAAAATTTCTGCATTTTTGACACAAAATATTAGGAATTTCTGCCTTTTTGCCCCAAAATAAGGAAAATTTCTGTCTTTTTTCCCTGAAATAAGTGAAATTTCTGCAATTTTGCCTCAAAATAAGTGAAATTTCTACAATTTTGCCCCAAAATAAAGGAAATTTCTGGAATTTTGCCCCAAAATATGTGGAATTCTGAGTTTTGCCCCAAAATAAGGAGAATTTCGGTGTTTTTGCCCCAACATATAAGGAATTTCTGACTTTTTGCCCCACAATTAGGGGATTTTCTGCAATTTTGCTCCAAAATATGGGGAATTTCTGCAATTTTGACATAAATAAATGAAATGGATACTTTTTGCCACAAAGAAGGGAAATTTCTTCATTTTTGCCACAAAATAAGAGGAATTTCTGCCTTTTTACCTCAAAATAAGTGAAATTTCTTCCTTTTTACCCCAAAATAAACGGAATTTCTGTCTTTTTGCCCCAAAATAAAAGAAATTTTTGAATTATGCCCTGAAATAAGTGAAATTTCTGCCTTTTTGACACAAAATAAGGGGAATTTCTGCATTTATGCCACAAAATATTAGGAATTTCTGCCTTTTTGCCCCAAAATAATGAAAATTTCTGCCTTTTTTCCTGAATTAAGTGAAATTTCTGCAATTTTGCCCCAAATAAGTGAAATTTCTGCAATTTTGCCCCAAAATAAGGGAAATGTCTGGAATTTAGCCCCAAAATAAGTGGAATTTCTGAGTTTTGCCCCAACATAAGGGGAATTTCTGACTTTTTGCCCTGAAATAAATTAAATTTCTAAAATTTTTCCCCAAAATAAGGGAAATGTCTGTTTTTGCCCCAAAATAAGCGGAATTTCTGACTTTTTGCCCCAAAATAAGAGAAATTTCAGCCTTTTTACCTCAAAATAAGAAAAATTTCTGCCTTTTTGCCCCAAAATAAGAAAAATTTTTGCAATTTTGTACCAAAATGAAAGAAATTTCTGCTTTTTGCCCCAAAATAAGAAAATTTCTGCTTTTTTTCCCTGAAATAAGTGAAATTTCTGCAATTTTGCCCCAAAATAAGTGAAATTTCTGCAATTTTGCTCCAAAATGAAAGAAATTTCTGCCTTTTTGCCACAAAATAAGGGGAATTTCTGTCTTTTTGCCCTAAAATAAGGGAAATTTCTGCCTTTTTGCCACCAAATAAGGCGAATTTCAGCCTTTTTACCTCAAAATATTAGGAATTTCTGCCCTTTTTCCCCAAAATAAAGAAAATTTCTGCCTTTTTTCTCTGAAATAAGTGAAATTTCTGCAATTTTGCCCCAAAATAAGTGAAATTTCTGCAATTTTGCCCCAAAATAAGTGGAATTTCTGAGTTTTGCCCCAAAATAAGGAGAATTTCTGTCTTTTTGCCCCAACAAATAGGGAATTTCTCCCTTTTTGCCCCACAACTAGGGGAATTTCTGCAATTTTGCTACAAAATACGGGGAATTTCTGCTTTTTTTCCCAAAAATAAGGGGAATGTATACCTTTTGCCACAAAAAGGGAAATTTCTTCATTTTTGCCCCAAAATAAGAAGAATTTCTGCCTTTTTACCTCAAAATATGTGAAATTTCTGCCTTTTTACCCAAAAAGAAATGGAAGTTCTGTCTTTTTGCCCCAAAATAAAAGCAATTTTTGAATTATGCTCTGAAATAATTGAAATTTCTGCAATTGTGCCCCCAGATAAGGGAAATTTCTGCCTTTTTGACACAAAATAAGGGGAATTTCTGCATTTTTGCCACAAAATATTAGGAATTTCTGCCTTTTTGCCCCAAATTAAGAAAAATTTCTGTTTTTTTCCCTGAAATAAGTGAAATTTCTGCAATTTTGCCCCAAAATAAGTGATATTTCTGCAATTTTGCTCCAAAATAAAAGAAATTACTGTTTTTTTGCCACAAAATAAGGGAAATTTCTGTCTTTTTGCCCTAAAATAAGGGAAATTTCTGCCTTTTTGCCCCCAAATAAGGCGAATTTCAGCCTTTTTACCTCAAAATATTAGGAATTTCTGCCTTTTTGCCCCAAAATAAAGAAAATTTCTGCCTTTTTTCTCTGACATAAGTGAAATTTCTGCAATTTTGCCCCAAAATAAGTGAAATTTCTGCAATTTTGCCCCAAAATAAGTGGAATTTCTGAGTTTTGCCCCAAAATAAGGAGAATTTCTGTCTTTTTGCCCCAAAAAATAGGAAATTTCTCCCTTTTTGCCCCACAACTAGGGAAATTTCTGCAATTTTGCTCCAAAATACGGGGAATTTCTGCTTTTTTTCAAAAAAATAAAGGAAATGTATACCTTTTCCCACAAAAAAGGGAAATTTTTTCATTTTTGCCCCAAAATAAGAAGAATTTCTGCCTTTTTACCTCAAAATAAGTGAAATTTCTGCCTTATTACCCAAAAATAAACGGAATTTCTGTCTTTTTGCCCCAAAATAAAAGCAATTTTTGAATTATGCCCTGAAATAAGTGAAATTTCTGCAATTTTGCCCCCAGATAAGGGAAATTTCTGCCTTTTTGACACAAAATAAGGGGCATTTCTGCATTTTTGCCACAAAATATTAGGAATTTCTGACTTTTGCCCCAAAATAAGGAAAATTTCTGCCTTTTTTCCCTGAAATAAGTGAAATTTCTGCAATTTTGCCCCAAAATAAGGGAAATTTCTGCCTTTTTGACACAAAATAAGGGGAATTTCTGTCTTTTTGCTCCAAAATAAGGGGAATTTCCGCCTTTTTACCTCATAATAAGGGGAATCTCTGCCTTTTTGCCCTAAAATATGGGGAAATAATGTATTTTTGCCCCAAAATAGAGAAAATTTCTGCAATTTTGTAGCAAATTAAAAGTAATTTCTGCCTTTTTGCCCCAAAATAAGAGAAATTTTTGCGTTTTTTCCCTGAAATAAGTGAAATTTCTGTAATTTTTCCCCAAAATAAGGAAGATTTCTGCATTTTTGCCCCAAAATAATAAAAATTTTGCAATTTTGTACCAAAATAAAAGAAATTTTTGCCTTTTTGCCCCAAAATAAGAAAATTTCTGCTTTTTTTCCTGAAATAAATGAAATTTCTGCAATTTTGCCCCAAAATAAGTTAAATTTCTGCAATTTTGCCCCAAAATAAAAGAAATTTCTGCCTTTTGCCACAAAATAAGAGGAATTTCTGTTTTTTTGCCCCAAAATAAGTGAAATTTCTGCCTTTCTGCCCCCAAATAAGGCGAATTTCAGCCTTTTTACTTCAAAATAAAAGGAATTTTTCCATTTTTGAAACAAAATAAGGGGAATTTCTCCATTTTTTCCACAAAGTATTAGGAATTTCTGCCTTTTTGCCCCAAAATAAGGAAAATTTCTGCTTTTTCCCTGAAATTATTGAAATTTTTGCAATTTTGCCCCAAAATAAGTGAAATTTCTGCAATTTTGTCCCAAAATAAGTGGAATTTCTGAGTTTTGCCCCAATATAAGGAGAATTTCTGTCTTTTTGCCCCAACAAATAGTGAATTTCTCCCTTTTTGCCCCACAACTAGGGGAATTTCTGCAATTTTGCTCCAAAATATGGGGTATTTCTGCTTTTTTCCCCAAAAATAAGGGGAATGTATACCTTTTGCCACAAAAAAATAGAAATTTCTTTATTTTTGCCCCAAAATAAGAGGAATTTCTGCCTTTTTACCTCAAAATAAGTGAAATTTCTGCCTTTTTACCAAAAAATAAACGGAATTTCTGTCTTTTTGCCCCAAAATAAAATGAATTTTTGAAATATGCCCTGAAATAAGTGAAATTTCTGCAATTTTGCCCGCAAATAAGGGAAATTTCTGCTTTTTCGACACAAAATAAGGAAAATTTCTGCATTTTTGCCACAAAATATTAGGAATTTCTGCCTTTTTGCCCCAAAATAAGGAAAATTTCTGTCTTTTTTCCCTGAAATAAGTGAAATTTCTGCAATTTTGCCTCAAAATAAGTGAAATTTCTACAATTTTGCCCCAAAATAAAGGAAATTTCTGGAATTTTGCCCCAAAATATGTGGAATTCTGAGTTTTGCCCCAAAATAAGGAGAATTTCGGTGTTTTTGCCCCAACATATAAGGAATTTCTGACTTTTTGCCCCACAATTAGGGGATTTTCTGCAATTTTGCTCCAAAATATGGGGAATTTCTGCAATTTTGCCATAAATAAATGAAATGGATACTTTTTGCCACAAAGAAGGGAAATTTCTTCATTTTTGCCACAAAATAAGAGGAATTTCTGCCTTTTTACCTCAAAATAAGTGAAATTTCTGCCTTTTTACCCCAAAATAAACGGAATTTCTGTCTTTTTGCCCCAAAATAAAAGAAATTTTTGAATTATGCCCTGAAATAAGTGAAATTTCTGCCTTTTTGACACAAAATAAGGGGAATTTCTGCATTTATGCCACAAAATATTAGGAATTTCTGCCTTTTTGCCCCAAAATAATGAAAATTTCTGCCTTTTTTCCTGAATTAAGTGAAATTTCTGCAATTTTGCCCCAAATAAGTGAAATTTCTGCAATTTTGCCCCAAAATAAGGGAAATGTCTGGAATTTAGCCCCAAAATAAGTGGAATTTCTGAGTTTTGCCCCAACATAAGGGGAATTTCTGACTTTTTGCCCTGAAATAAATTAAATTTCTAAAATTTTTCCCCAAAATAAGGGAAATGTCTGTTTTTGCCCCAAAATAAGCGGAATTTCTGACTTTTTGCCCCAAAATAAGAGAAATTTCAGCCTTTTTACCTCAAAATAAGAAAAATTTCTGCCTTTTTGCCCCAAAATAAGAAAAATTTTTGCAATTTTGTACCAAAATGAAAGAAATTTCTGCTTTTTGCCCCAAAATAAGAAAATTTCTGCTTTTTTTCCCTGAAATAAGTGAAATTTCTGCAATTTTGCCCCAAAATAAGTGAAATTTCTGCAATTTTGCTCCAAAATGAAAGAAATTTCTGCCTTTTTGCCACAAAATAAGGGGAATTTCTGTCTTTTTGCCCTAAAATAAGGGAAATTTCTGCCTTTTTGCCACCAAATAAGGCGAATTTCAGCCTTTTTACCTCAAAATATTAGGAATTTCTGCCCTTTTTCCCCAAAATAAAGAAAATTTCTGCCTTTTTTCTCTGAAATAAGTGAAATTTCTGCAATTTTGCCCCAAAATAAGTGAAATTTCTGCAATTTTGCCCCAAAATAAGTGGAATTTCTGAGTTTTGCCCCAAAATAAGGAGAATTTCTGTCTTTTTGCCCCAACAAATAGGGAATTTCTCCCTTTTTGCCCCACAACTAGGGGAATTTCTGCAATTTTGCTACAAAATACGGGGAATTTCTGCTTTTTTTCCCAAAAATAAGGGGAATGTATACCTTTTGCCACAAAAAGGGAAATTTCTTCATTTTTGCCCCAAAATAAGAAGAATTTCTGCCTTTTTACCTCAAAATATGTGAAATTTCTGCCTTTTTACCCAAAAAGAAATGGAAGTTCTGTCTTTTTGCCCCAAAATAAAAGCAATTTTTGAATTATGCTCTGAAATAATTGAAATTTCTGCAATTGTGCCCCCAGATAAGGGAAATTTCTGCCTTTTTGACACAAAATAAGGGGAATTTCTGCATTTTTGCCACAAAATATTAGGAATTTCTGCCTTTTTGCCCCAAATTAAGAAAAATTTCTGTTTTTTTCCCTGAAATAAGTGAAATTTCTGCAATTTTGCCCCAAAATAAGTGATATTTCTGCAATTTTGCTCCAAAATAAAAGAAATTACTGTTTTTTTGCCACAAAATAAGGGAAATTTCTGTCTTTTTGCCCTAAAATAAGGGAAATTTCTGGCTTTTTGCCCCCAAATAAGGCGAATTTCAGCCTTTTTACCTCAAAATATTAGGAATTTCTGCTTTTTGCCCCAAAATAAAGAAAATTTCTGCCTTTTTTCTCCGACATAAGTGAAATTTCTGCAATTTTGCCCCAAAATAAGTGAAATTTCTGCAATTTTGCCCCAAAATAAGTGGAATTTCTTAGTTTTGCCCCAAAATAAGGAGAATTTCTGTCTTTTTGCCCCAAAAAATAGGAAATTTCTCCCTTTTTGCCCCACAACTAGGGAAATTTCTGCAATTTTGCTCCAAAATACGGGGAATTTCTGCTTTTTTTCACAAAAATAAAGGGAATGTATACCTTTTCCCACAAAAAAGGGAAATTTTTTCATTTTTGCCCCAAAATAAGAAGAATTTCTGCCTTTTTACCTCAAAATAAGTGAAATTTCTGCCTTTTTACCCAAAAATAAACGGAATTTCTGTCTTTTTGCCCCAAAATAAAAGCAATTTTTTAATTATGCCCTGAAATAAGTGAAATTTCTGCAATTTTGCCCCCAGATAAGGAAAATTTCTGCCTTTTTGACACAAAATAAGGAGCATTTCTGCATTTTTGCCACAAAATATTAGGAATTTCTGACTTTTGCCCCAAAATAAAGAAAATTTCTGACTTTTTTCCCTGAAATAAGTGAAATTTCTGCAATTTTGCCCCAAAATAAGGGAAATTTCTGCCTTTTTGACACAAAATAAGGGGAATTTCTGTCTTTTTGCTCCAAAATAAGGGGAATTTCCGCCTTTTTACCTCATAATAAGGGGAATCTCTGCCTTTTTGCCCTAAAATATGGGGAAATAATGTATTTTTGCCCCAAAATAGAGAAAATTTCTGTCTTTTTTCCCTGAAATAAGTGAAATTTCTGCAATTTTGCCTCAAAATAAGTGAAATTTCTACAATTTTGCCCCAAAATAAAGGAAATTTCTGGAATTTTGCCCCAAAATATGTGGAATTCTGAGTTTTGCCCCAAAACAAGGAGAATTTTGGTGTTTTTGCCCCAACATATAAGGAATTTCTGACTTTTTGCCCCACAATTAGGGGATTTTCTGCAATTTTGCTCCAAAATATGGGGAATTTCTGCAATTTTGCCATAAATAAATGAAATGGATACTTTTTGCCACAAAGAAGGGAAATTTCTTCATTTTTGCCACAAAATAAGAGGAATTTCTGCCTTTTTACCTCAAAATAAGTGAAATTTCTGCCTTTTTACCCCAAAATAAACGGAATTTCTGTCTTTGTGCCCCAAAATAAAAGAAATTTTTGAATTATGCCCTGAAATAAGTGAAATTTCTGCCTTTTTGACACAAAATAAGGGGAATTTCTGCATTTATGCCACAAAATATTAGGAATTTCTGCCTTTTTGCCCCAAAATAATGAAAATTTCTGCCTTTTTTCCTGAATTAAGTGAAATTTCTGCAATTTTGCCCCAAATAAGTGAAATTTCTGCAATTTTGCCCCAAAATAAGGGAAATTTCTGGAATTTAGCCCCAAAATAAGTGGAATTTCTGAGTTTTGCCCCAACATAAGGGGAATTTCTGACTTTTTGCCCTGAAATAAATTAAATTTCTAAAATTTTTCCCCAAAATAAGGGAAATGTCTGTTTTTGCCCCAAAATAAGCGGAATTTCTGACTTTTTGCCCCAAAATAAGAGAAATTTCAGCCTTTTTACCTCAAAATAAGAAAAATTTCTGCCTTTTTGCCCCAAAATAAGAAAAATTTTTGCAATTTTGTACCAAAATGAAAGAAATTTCTGCTTTTTGCCCCAAAATAAGAAAATTTCTGCTTTTTTTCCCTGAAATAAGTGAAATTTCTGCAATTTTGCCCCAAAATAAGTGAAATTTCTGCAATTTTGCTCCAAAATGAAAGAAATTTCTGCCTTTTTGCCACAAAATAAGGGGAATTTCTGTCTTTTTGCCCTAAAATAAGGGAAATTTCTGCCTTTTTGCCACCAAATAAGGCGAATTTCAGCCTTTTTACCTCAAAATATTAGGAATTTCTGCCCTTTTTCCCCAAAATAAAGAAAATTTCTGCCTTTTTTCTCTGAAATAAGTGAAATTTCTGCAATTTTGCCCCAAAATAAGTGAAATTTCTGCAATTTTGCCCCAAAATAAGTGGAATTTCTGAGTTTTGCCCCAAAATAAGGAGAATTTCTGTCTTTTTGCCCCAACAAATAGGGAATTTCTCCCTTTTTGCCCCACAACTAGGGGAATTTCTGCAATTTTGCTACAAAATACGGGGAATTTCTGCTTTTTTTCCCAAAAATAAGGGGAATGTATACCTTTTGCCACAAAAAGGGAAATTTCTTCATTTTTGCCCCAAAATAAGAAGAATTTCTGCCTTTTTACCTCAAAATATGTGAAATTTCTGCCTTTTTACCCAAAAAGAAATGGAAGTTCTGTCTTTTTGCCCCAAAATAAAAGCAATTTTTGAATTATGCTCTGAAATAATTGAAATTTCTGCAATTGTGCCCCCAGATAAGGGAAATTTCTGCCTTTTTGACACAAAATAAGGGGAATTTCTGCATTTTTGCCACAAAATATTAGGAATTTCTGCCTTTTTGCCCCAAATTAAGAAAAATTTCTGCTTTTTTCCCTGAAATAAGTGAAATTTCTGCAATTTTGCCCCAAAATAAGTGATATTTCTGCAATTTTGCTCCAAAATAAAAGAAATTACTGTTTTTTGGCCACAAAATAATGGAAATTTCTGTCTTTTTGCCCTAAAATAAGGGAAATTTCTGCCTTTTTGCCCCCAAATAAGGCGAATTTCAGCCTTTTTACCTCAAAATATTAGGAATTTCTGCCTTTTTGCCCCAAAATAAAGAAAATTTCTGCCTTTTTTCTCTGACATAAGTGAAATTTCTGCAATTTTGCCCCAAAATAAGTGAAATTTCTGCAATTTTGCCCCAAAATAAGTGGAATTTCTTAGTTTTGCCCCAAAATAAGGAGAATTTCTGTCTTTTTGCCCCAAAAAATAGGAAATTTCTCCCTTTTTGCCCCACAACTAGGGAAATTTCTGCAATTTTGCTCCAAAATACGGGGAATTTCTGCTTTTTTTCAAAAAAATAAAGGAAATGTATACCTTTTCCCACAAAAAAGGGAAATTTTTTCATTTTTGCCCCAAAATAAGAAGAATTTCTGCCTTTTTACCTCAAAATAAGTGAAATTTCTGCCTTATTACCCAAAAATAAACGGAATTTCTGTCTTTTTGCCCCAAAATAAAAGCAATTTTTTAATTATGCCCTGAAATAAGTGAAATTTCTGCAATTTTGCCCCCAGATAAGGGAAATTTCTGCCTTTTTGACACAAAATAAGGGGCATTTCTGCATTTTTGCCACAAAATATTAGGAATTTCTGACTTTTGCCCCAAAATAAGGAAAATTTCTGCCTTTTTTCCCTGAAATAAGTGAAATTTCTGCAATTTTGCCCCAAAATAAGGGAAATTTCTGCCTTTTTGACACAAAATAAGGGGAATTTCTGTCTTTTTGCTCCAAAATAATGGGAATTTCCGCCTTTTTACCTCATAATAAGGGGAATCTCTGCCTTTTTGCCCTAAAATATGGGGAAATTCTGTATTTTTGCCCCAAAATAGAGAAAATTTCTCCAATTTTGTAGCAAATTAAAAGTAATTTCTGCCTTTTTGCCCCAAAATAAGAGAAATTTTTGCGTTTTTTCCCTGAAATAAGTGAAATTTCTGTAATTTTTCCCCAAAATAAGGAAGATTTCTGCATTTTTGCCCCAAAATAATAAAAATTTTTGCAATTTTGTACCAAAATAAAAGAAATTTTTGCCTTTTTGCCCCAAAAGAAGAAAATTTCTGCTTTTTTCCCTGAAATAAATGAAATTTCTGCAATTTTGCCCCAAAATAAGTTAAATTTCTGCAATTTTGCCCCAAAATAAAAGAAATTTCTGCCTTTTGCCACAAAATAAGAGGAATTTCTGGTTTTTTGCCCCAAAATAAGTGAAATTTCTGCCTATCTGCCCCCAAATAAGGCGAATTTCAGCCTTTTTACCTCAAAATAACAGGAATTTCTCCATTTTTGAAACAAAATAAGGGGAATTTCTGCATTTTTTCCACAAAGTATTAGGAATTTCTGCCTTTTTGCCCCAAAATAAGGAAAATTTCTGCCTTTTTTCCCTGAAATTATTGAAATTTTTGCAATTTTGCCCCAAAATAAGTGAAATTTCCGCAATTTTGTCCCAAAATAATTGGAATTTCTGAGTTTTGCCCCAATATAAGGAGAATTTCTGTCTTTTTGCCCCAACAAATAGTGAATTTCTCCCTTTTTGCCCCACAACTAGGGGAATTTCTGCAATTTTGCTCCAAAATATGGGGTATTTCTGCTTTTTTCCCCAAAAATAAGGGGAATGTATACCTTTTGCCACAAAAAAATAGAAATTTCTTTATTTTTGCCCCAAAATAAGAGGAATTTCTGCCTTTTTACCTCAAAATAAGTGAAATTTCTGCCTTTTTACCAAAAAATAAACGGAATTTCTGTCTTTTTGCCCCAAAATAAAATGAATTTTTGAAATATGCCCTGAAATAAGTGAAATTTCTGCAATTTTGCCCCCAAATAAGGGAAATTTCTGCTTTTTCGACACAAAATAAGGAAAATTTCTGCATTTTTGACACAAAATATTAGGAATTTCTGCCTTTTTGCCCCAAAATAAGGAAAATTTCTGTCTTTTTTCCCTGAAATAAGTGAAATTTCTGCAATTTTGCCTCAAAATAAGTGAAATTTCTACAATTTTGCCCCAAAATAAAGGAAATTTCTGGAATTTTGCCCCAAAATATGTGGAATTCTGAGTTTTGCCCCAAAATAAGGAGAATTTCGGTGTTTTTGCCCCAACATATAAGGAATTTCTGACTTTTTGCCCCACAATTAGGGGATTTTCTGCAATTTTGCTCCAAACTATGGGGAATTTCTGCAATTTTGCCATAAATAAATGAAATGGATACTTTTTGCCACAAAGAAGGGAAATTTCTTCATTTTTGCCACAAAATAAGAGGAATTTCTGCCTTTTTACCTCAAAATAAGTGAAATTTCTGCCTTTTTACCCCAAAATAAACGGAATTTCTGTCTTTTTGCCCCAAAATAAAAGAAATTTTTGAATTATGCCCTGAAATAAGTGAAATTTCTGCCTTTTTGACACAAAATAAGGGGAATTTCTGCATTTATGCCACAAAATATTAGGAATTTCTGCCTTTTTGCCCCAAAATAATGAAAATTTCTGCCTTTTTTCCTGAATTAAGTGAAATTTCTGCAATTTTGCCCCAAAATAAGGGAAATGTCTGGAATTTAGCCCCAAAATAAGTGGAATTTCTGAGTTTTGCCCCAACATAAGGGGAATTTCTGACTTTTTGCCCTGAAATAAATTAAATTTCTAAAATTTTTCCCCAAAATAAGGGAAATGTCTGTTTTTGCCCCAAAATAAGCAGAATTTCTGACTTTTTGCCCCAAAATAAGAGAAATTTCAGCCTTTTTACCTCAAAATAAGAAAAATTTCTGCCTTTTTGCCCCAAAATAAGAAAAATTTTTGCAATTTTGTACCAAAATGAAAGAAATTTCTGCTTTTTGCCCCAAAATAAGAAAATTTCTGCTTTTTTTCCCTGAAATAAGTGAAATTTCTGCAATTTTGCCCCAAAATAAGTGAAATTTCTGCAATTTTGCTCCAAAATGAAAGAAATTTCTGCCTTTTTGCCACAAAATAAGGGGAATTTTTGTCTTTTTGCCCTAAAATAAGGGAAATTTCTGCCTTTTTACCACCAAATAAGGCGAATTTCAGCCTTTTTACCTCAAAATATTAGGAATTTCTGCCCTTTTTCCCCAAAATAAAGAAAATTTCTGCCTTTTTTCTCTGAAATAAGTGAAATTTCTGCAATTTTGCCCCAAAATAAGTGAAATTTCTGCAATTTTGCCCCAAAATAAGTGGAATTTCTGAGTTTTGCCCCAAAATAAGGAGAATTTCTGTCTTTTTGCCCCAACAAATAGGGAATTTCTCCCTTTTTGCCCCACAACTAGGGGAATTTCTGCAATTTTGCTACAAAATACGGGGAATTTCTGCTTTTTTTCCCAAAAATGAGGGGAATGTATACCTTTTGCCACAAAAAGGGAAATTTCTTCATTTTTGCCCCAAATTAAGAAGAATTTCTGCCTTTTTACCTCAAAATATGTGAAATTTTGCCTTTTTACCCAAAAAGAAATGGAAGTTCTGTCTTTTTGCCCCAAAATAAAAGCAATTTTTGAATTATGCTCTGAAATAATTGAAATTTCTGCAATTGTGCCCCCAGATAAGGGAAATTTCTGCCTTTTTGACACAAAATAAGGGGAATTTCTGCATTTTTGCCACAAAATATTAGGAATTTCTGCCTTTTTGCCCCAAATTAAGAAAAATTTCTGTTTTTTTCCCTGAAATAAGTGAAATTTCTGCAATTTTGCCCCAAAATAAGTGATATTTCTGCAATTTTGCTCCAAAATAAAAGAAATTACTGTTTTTTTGCCACAAAATAAGGGAAATTTCTGTCTTTTTGCCCTAAAATAAGGGAAATTTCTGCCTTTTTGCCCCCAAATAAGGCGAATTTCAGCCTTTTTACCTCAAAATATTAGGAATTTCTGCCTTTTTGCCCCAAAATAAAGAAAATTTCTGCCTTTTTTCTCTGACATAAGTGAAATTTCTGCAATTTTGCCCCAAAATAAGTGAAATTTCTGCAATTTTGCCCCAAAATAACTGGAATTTCTGAGTTTTGCCCCAAAATAAGGAGAATTTCTGTCTTTTTGCCCCCAAAAATAGGAAATTTCTCCCTTTTTGCCCCACAACTAGGGGAATTTCTGCAATTTTGCTCCAAAATACGGGGAATTTCTGCTTTTTTTCACAAAAATAAAGGGAATGTATACCTTTTCCCACAAAAAAGGGAAATTTTTTCATTTTTGCCCCAAAATAAGAAGAATTTCTGCCTTTTTACCTCAAAATAAGTGAAATTTCTGCCTTTTTACCCAAAAATAAACGGAATTTCTGTCTTTTTGCCCCAAAATAAAAGCAATTTTTGAATTATGCCCTGAAATAAGTGAAATTTCTGCAATTTTGCCCCCAGATAAGGGAAATTTCTGCCTTTTTGACACAAAATAAGGGGCATTTCTGCATTTTTGCCACAAAATATTAGGAATTTCTGACTTTTGCCCCAAAATAAGGAAAATTTCTGCCTTTTTTCCCTGAAATAAGTGAAATTTCTGCAATTTTGCCCCAAAATAAGGGAAATTTCTGCCTTTTTGACACAAAATAAGGGGAATTTCTGTCTTTTTGCTCCAAAATAAGGGGAATTTCCGCCTTTTTACCTCATAATAAGGGGAATCTCTGCCTTTTTGCCCTAAAATATGGGGAAATTCTGTATTTTTGCCCCAAAATAGAGAAAATTTCTGCAATTTTGTAGCAAATTAAAAGTAATTTCTGCCTTTTTGCCCCAAAATAAGAGAAATTTTTGCGTTTTTTCCCTGAAATAAGTGAAATTTCTGTAATTTTTCCCCAAAATAAGGAAGATTTCTGCATTTTTGCCCCAAAATAATAAAAGTTTTTGCAATTTTGTACCAAAATAAAAGAAATTTTTGCCTTTTTGCCCCAAAATAAGAAAATTTCTTTTTTCCCTGAAATAAATGAAGTTTCTGCAATTTTGCCCCAAAATAAGTTAAATTTCTGCAATTTTGCCCCAAAATAAAAGAAATTTCTGCCTTTTTGCCACAAAATAAGAGGAATTTCTGGTTTTTTGCCCCAAAATAAGTGAAATTTCTGCCTTTCTGCCCCCAAATAAGGCGAATTTCAGCCTTTTTACTTCAAAATAAGAGGAATTTCTCCATTTTTGAAACAAAATAAGGGGAATTTCTGCATTTTTTCCACAAAGTATTAGGAATTTCTGCCTTTTGCCCCAAAATAAAAAAAATTTCTGCCTTTTTTCCCTGAAATTATTGAAATTTTTGCAATTTTGCCCCAAAATAAGTGAAATTTCTGCAATTTTGTCCCAAAATAAGTGGAATTTCTGAGTTTTGCCCCAATATAAGGAGAATTTCTGTCTTTTTGCCCCAACAAATAGTGAATTTCTCCCTTTTTGCCCCACAACTAGGGGAATTTCTGCAATTTTGCTCCAAAATATGGGGTATTTCTGCTTTTTTCCCCAAAAATAAGGGGAATGTATACCTTTTGCCACAAAAAAATAGAAATTTCTTTATTTTTTCCCCAAAATAAGAGGAATTTCTGCCTTTTTACCTCAAAATAAGTGAAATTTCTGCCTTTTTACCAAAAAATAAACGGAATTTCTGTCTTTTTGCCCCAAAATAAAATGAATTTTTGAAATATGCCCTGAAATAAGTGAAATTTCTGCAATTTTGCCCCCAAATAAGGGAAATTTCTGCTTTTTCGACACAAAATAAGGAAAATTTCTGCATTTTTGCCACAAAATATTAGGAATTTCTGCCTTTTTGCCCCAAAATAAGGAAAATTTCTGTCTTTTTTCCCTGAAATAAGTGAAATTTCTGCAATTTTGCCTCAAAATAAGTGAAATTTCTACAATTTTGCCCCAAAATAAAGGAAATTTCTGGAATTTTGCCCCAAAATATGTGGAATTCTGAGTTTTGCCCCAAAATAAGGAGAATTTCCGTGTTTTTGCCCCAACATATAAGGAATTTCTGACTTTTTGCCCCACAATTAGGGGATTTTCTGCAATTTTGCTCCAAAATATGGGGAATTTCTGCAAATTTTGCCATAAATAAATGAAATGGATACTTTTTGCCACAAAGAAGGGAAATTTCTTCATTTTTGCCACAAAATAAGAGGAATTTCTGCCTTTTTACCTCAAAATAAGTGAAATTTCTGCCTTTTTACCCCAAAATAAACGGAATTTCTGTCTTTTTGCCCCAAAATAAAGAAATTTTTGAATTATGCCCTGAAATAAGTGAAATTTCTGCCTTTTTGACACAAAATAAGGGGAATTTCTGCATTTATGCCACAAAATATTAGGAATTTCTGCCTTTTTGCCCCAAAATAATGAAAATTTCTGCCTTTTTTCCTGAATTAAGTGAAATTTCTGCAATTTTGCCCCAAATAAGTGAAATTTCTGCAATTTTGCCCCAAAATAAGGGAAATTTCTGGAATTTAGCCCCAAAATAAGTGGAATTACTGAGTTTTGATAAGGGGAATTTCTGACTTTTTGCCCTGAAATAAATTAAATTTCTAAAATTTTTCCCCAAAATAAGGGAAATGTCTGGTTTTGCCCCAAAATAAGCAGAATTTCTGACTCTTTGCCCCAAAATAAGAGGAATTTCAGCCTTTTTACCTCAAAATAAGGGAAATTTCTTCATTTTTGCCCCAAAATATGAGAAATTTCTGCCTTTTTGCCCCAAAATAAGAAAAATTTTTGCAATTTTGTACCAAAATGAAAGAAATTTCTGCTCTTTGCCCCAAAATAAGAAAATTTCTGCTTTTTTTCCCTGAAATAAGTGAAATATCTGCAATTTTGCCCCAAAATAAGTGAAATTTCTGCAATTTTGCTTCAAAATGAAAGAAATTTCTGCGTTTTTGCCACAAAATAAGGGGAATTTCTGTCTTTTTGCCCTAAAATAAGGGAAATTTCTGCCTTTTTGCCACCAAATAAGGCGAATTTCAGCCTTTTTACCTCAAAATATTAGGAATTTCTGCCCTTTTTCCCCAAAATAAAGAAAATTTCTGCCTTTTTTCTCTGAAATAAGTGAAATTTCTGCAATTTTGCCCCAAAATAAGTGAAATTTCTGCAATTTTGCCCCAAAATAAGTGGAATTTCTGAGTTTTGCCCCAAAATAAGGAGAATTTCTGTCTTTTTGCCCCAACAAATAGGGAATTTCTCCCTTTTTGCCCCACAACTAGGGGAATTTCTGCAATTTTGCTACAAAATACGGGGAATTTCTGCTTTTTTTCCCAAAAATAAGGGGAATGTATACCTTTTGCCACAAAAAGGGAAATTTCTTCATTTTTGCCCCAAAATAAGAAGAATTTCTGCCTTTTTACCTCAAAATATGTGAAATTTCTGCCTTTTTACCCAAAAAGAAATGGAAGTTCTGTCTTTTTGCCCCAAAATAAAAGCAATTTTTGAATTATGCTCTGAAATAATTGAAATTTCTGCAATTGTGCCCCCAGATAAGGGAAATTTCTGCCTTTTTGACACAAAATAAGGGGAATTTCTGCATTTTTGCCACAAAATATTAGGAATTTCTGCCTTTTTGCCCCAAATTAAGAAAAATTTCTGTTTTTTTCCCTGAAATAAGTGAAATTTCTGCAATTTTGCCCCAAAATAAGTGATATTTCTGCAATTTTGCTCCAAAATAAAAGAAATTACTGTTTTTTTGCCACAAAATAAGGGAAATTTCTGTCTTTTTGCCCTAAAATAAGGGAAATTTCTGCCTTTTTGCCCCCAAATAAGGCGAATTTCAGCCTTTTTACCTCAAAATATTAGGAATTTCTGCCTTTTTGCCCCAAAATAAAGAAAATTTCTGCCTTTTTTCTCTGACATAAGTGAAATTTCTGCAATTTTGCCCCAAAATAAGTGAAATTTCTGCAATTTTGCCCCAAAATAACTGGAATTTCTGAGTTTTGCCCCAAAATAAGGAGAATTTCTGTCTTTTTGCCCCCAAAAATAGGAAATTTCTCCCTTTTTGCCCCACAACTAGGGGAATTTCTGCAATTTTGCTCCAAAATACGGGGAATTTCTGCTTTTTTTCACAAAAATAAAGGGAATGTATACCTTTTCCCACAAAAAAGGGAAATTTTTTCATTTTTGCCCCAAAATAAGAAGAATTTCTGCCTTTTTACCTCAAAATAAGTGAAATTTCTGCCTTTTTACCCAAAAATAAACGGAATTTCTGTCTTTTTGCCCCAAAATAAAAGCAATTTTTGAATTATGCCCTGAAATAAGTGAAATTTCTGCAATTTTGCCCCCAGATAAGGGAAATTTCTGCCTTTTTGACACAAAATAAGGGGCATTTCTGCATTTTTGCCACAAAATATTAGGAATTTCTGACTTTTGCCCCAAAATAAGGAAAATTTCTGCCTTTTTTCCCTGAAATAAGTGAAATTTCTGCAATTTTGCCCCAAAATAAGGGAAATTTCTGCCTTTTTGACACAAAATAAGGGGAATTTCTGTCTTTTTGCTCCAAAATAAGGGGAATTTCCGCCTTTTTACCTCATAATAAGGGGAATCTCTGCCTTTTTGCCCTAAAATATGGGGAAATTCTGTATTTTTGCCCCAAAATAGAGAAAATTTCTGCAATTTTGTAGCAAATTAAAAGTAATTTCTGCCTTTTTGCCCCAAAATAAGAGAAATTTTTGCGTTTTTTCCCTGAAATAAGTGAAATTTCTGTAATTTTTCCCCAAAATAAGGAAGATTTCTGCATTTTTGCCCCAAAATAATAAAAGTTTTTGCAATTTTGTACCAAAATAAAAGAAATTTTTGCCTTTTTGCCCCAAAATAAGAAAATTTCTTTTTTCCCTGAAATAAATGAAGTTTCTGCAATTTTGCCCCAAAATAAGTTAAATTTCTGCAATTTTGCCCCAAAATAAAAGAAATTTCTGCCTTTTTGCCACAAAATAAGAGGAATTTCTGGTTTTTTGCCCCAAAATAAGTGAAATTTCTGCCTTTCTGCCCCCAAATAAGGCGAATTTCAGCCTTTTTACTTCAAAATAAGAGGAATTTCTCCATTTTTGAAACAAAATAAGGGGAATTTCTGCATTTTTTCCACAAAGTATTAGGAATTTCTGCCTTTTGCCCCAAAATAAAAAAAATTTCTGCCTTTTTTCCCTGAAATTATTGAAATTTTTGCAATTTTGCCCCAAAATAAGTGAAATTTCTGCAATTTTGTCCCAAAATAAGTGGAATTTCTGAGTTTTGCCCCAATATAAGGAGAATTTCTGTCTTTTTGCCCCAACAAATAGTGAATTTCTCCCTTTTTGCCCCACAACTAGGGGAATTTCTGCAATTTTGCTCCAAAATATGGGGTATTTCTGCTTTTTTCCCCAAAAATAAGGGGAATGTATACCTTTTGCCACAAAAAAATAGAAATTTCTTTATTTTTTCCCCAAAATAAGAGGAATTTCTGCCTTTTTACCTCAAAATAAGTGAAATTTCTGCCTTTTTACCAAAAAATAAACGGAATTTCTGTCTTTTTGCCCCAAAATAAAATGAATTTTTGAAATATGCCCTGAAATAAGTGAAATTTCTGCAATTTTGCCCCCAAATAAGGGAAATTTCTGCTTTTTCGACACAAAATAAGGAAAATTTCTGCATTTTTGCCACAAAATATTAGGAATTTCTGCCTTTTTGCCCCAAAATAAGGAAAATTTCTGTCTTTTTTCCCTGAAATAAGTGAAATTTCTGCAATTTTGCCTCAAAATAAGTGAAATTTCTACAATTTTGCCCCAAAATAAAGGAAATTTCTGGAATTTTGCCCCAAAATATGTGGAATTCTGAGTTTTGCCCCAAAATAAGGAGAATTTCCGTGTTTTTGCCCCAACATATAAGGAATTTCTGACTTTTTGCCCCACAATTAGGGGATTTTCTGCAATTTTGCTCCAAAATATGGGGAATTTCTGCAAATTTTGCCATAAATAAATGAAATGGATACTTTTTGCCACAAAGAAGGGAAATTTCTTCATTTTTGCCACAAAATAAGAGGAATTTCTGCCTTTTTACCTCAAAATAAGTGAAATTTCTGCCTTTTTACCCCAAAATAAACGGAATTTCTGTCTTTTTGCCCCAAAATAAAGAAATTTTTGAATTATGCCCTGAAATAAGTGAAATTTCTGCCTTTTTGACACAAAATAAGGGGAATTTCTGCATTTATGCCACAAAATATTAGGAATTTCTGCCTTTTTGCCCCAAAATAATGAAAATTTCTGCCTTTTTTCCTGAATTAAGTGAAATTTCTGCAATTTTGCCCCAAATAAGTGAAATTTCTGCAATTTTGCCCCAAAATAAGGGAAATTTCTGGAATTTAGCCCCAAAATAAGTGGAATTACTGAGTTTTGATAAGGGGAATTTCTGACTTTTTGCCCTGAAATAAATTAAATTTCTAAAATTTTTCCCCAAAATAAGGGAAATGTCTGGTTTTGCCCCAAAATAAGCAGAATTTCTGACTCTTTGCCCCAAAATAAGAGGAATTTCAGCCTTTTTACCTCAAAATAAGGGAAATTTCTTCATTTTTGCCCCAAAATATGAGAAATTTCTGCCTTTTTGCCCCAAAATAAGAAAAATTTTTGCAATTTTGTACCAAAATGAAAGAAATTTCTGCTCTTTGCCCCAAAATAAGAAAATTTCTGCTTTTTTTCCCTGAAATAAGTGAAATATCTGCAATTTTGCCCCAAAATAAGTGAAATTTCTGCAATTTTGCTTCAAAATGAAAGAAATTTCTGCGTTTTTGCCACAAAATAAGGGGAATTTCTGTCTTTTTGCCCTAAAATAAGGGAAATTTCTGCCTTTTTGCCACCAAATAAGGCGAATTTCAGCCTTTTTACCTCAAAATATTAGGAATTTCTGCCCTTTTTCCCCAAAATAAAGAAAATTTCTGCCTTTTTTCTCTGAAATAAGTGAAATTTCTGCAATTTTGCCCCAAAATAAGTGAAATTTCTGCAATTTTGCCCCAAAATAAGTGGAATTTCTGAGTTTTGCCCCAAAATAAGGAGAATTTCTGTCTTTTTGCCCCAACAAATAGGGAATTTCTCCCTTTTTGCCCCACAACTCGGGGAATTTCTGCAATTTTGCTCCAAAATACGGGGAATTTCTGCTTTTTTTCCCAAAAATAAGGGGAATGTATACCTTTTATCACAAAAAGGGAAATTTCTTCATTTTTGCCCCAAAATAAGAAGAATTTCTGCCTTTTTACCTCAAAATATGTGAAATTTCTGCCTTTTTACCCAAAAAGTAATGGAAGTTCTGTCTTATGCCCCAAAATAAAAGCAATTTTTTAATTATGCTCTGAAATAATTGAAATTTCTGCAATTGTGCCCCCAGATAAGGGAAATTTCTGCCTTTTTGACACAAAATAAGGGGAATTTCTGCATTTTTGCCACAAACTATTAGGAATTTCTGCCTTTTTGCCTCAAATTAAGAAAAATTTCTGCCTTTTTTCCCTGAAATAAGTGAAATTTCTGCAATTTTGCCCCAAAATAAGTGATATTTCTGCAATTTTGCTCCAAAATAAAAGAAATTTCTGTTTTTTTGCCACAAAATAAGGGAAATTTCTATCTTTTTGCCCTAAAATAAGGGAAATTTCTGCCTTTTTGCCCCCAAATAAGGCGAATTTCAGCCTTTTTACTTCAAAATATTAGGAATTTCTGCCTTTTTGCCCCAAAATAAAGAAAATTTCTGCCTTTTTTCTCTGACATAAGTGAAATTTCTGCAATTTTGCCTCAAAATAAGTGAAATTTCTGCAATTTTGCCCCAAAATAAGTGGAATTTCTGAGTTTTGCCCCAAAATAAGGAGAATTTCTGTCTTTTTGCCCCAACAAATAGGAAATTTCTCCCTTTTTGCCCCACAACTAGGGGAATTTCTGCAATTTTGCTCCAAAATACGGGGAATTTCTGCTTTTTTTCACAAAAATAAAGGGAATGTATACCTTTTCCCACAAAAAAGGGAAATTTTTTCATTTTTGCCCCAAAATAAGAAGAATTTCTGCCTTTTTACCTCAAAATAAGTGAAATTTCTGCCTTTTTACCCAAAAATAAACGGAATTTCTGTCTTTTTGCCCCAAAATAAAAGCAATTTTTTAATTATGCCCTGAAATAAGTGAAATTTCTGCAAATTTGCCCCCAGATAAGGGAAATTTCTGCCTTTTTGACAAAAATAAGGGGCATTTCTGCATTTTTGCCACAAAATATTAGGAATTTCTGACTTTTGCCCCAAAATAAGGAAAATTTCTGCCTTATTCCCTGAAATAAGTGAAATTTCTGCAATTTTGCCCCAAAATAAGGGAAATTTCTGCCTTTTTGACACAAAATAAGGGGAATTTCTGTCTTTTTGCTCCAAAATAAGGGGAATTTCCGCCTTTTTACCTCATAATAAGGGGAATCTCTGCCTTTTTGCCCGAAAATATGGGGAAATTCTGTATTTTTGCCCCAAAATAGAGAAAATTTCTGCAATTTTGTAGCAAATTAAAAGTAATTTCTGCCTTTTTGCCCCAAAATAAGAGAAATTTTTGCGTTTTTTCCCTGAAATAAGTGAAATTTCTGTAATTTTTCCCCAAAATAAGGAAGATTTCTGCATTTTTGCCCCAAAATAATAAAAATTTTTGCCTTTTTGCCCCAAAATAAGAAAATTTCTGCTTTTTTCCCTGAAATAGAAGAAATTTCTGCAATTTTGCCCCAAAATAAGTTAAATTTCTGCAATTTTGCCCCAAAATAAAAGAAATTTCTGCCTTTTTGCCACAAAATAAGAGGAATTTCTGTTTTTTTGCCCCAAAATAAGTGAAATTTCTGCCTTTCTGCCCCCAAATAAGGCGAATTTCAGCCTTTTTACCTCAAAATAAGAGGAATTTCTCCATATTGAAACAAAATAAGGGGAATTTCTGCATTTTTTCCACAAAGTATTAGGAATTTCTGCATTTTTGCCCCAAAATAAGGAAAATTTCTGCCTTTTTTCCCTGAAATTATTGAAATTTTTGCAATTTTGCCCCAAAATAAGTGAAATTTCTGCAATTTTGTCCCAAAATAAGTGGAATTTCTGAGTTTTGCCCTAATATAAGGAGAATTTCTGTCTTTTTGCCCCAACAAATAGTGAATTTCTCCCTTTTTGCCCCACAACTAGGGGAATTTCTGCAATTTTGCTCCAAAATATGGGGTATTTCTGCTTTTTTCCCCAAAATAAGGGGAATGTATACCTTTTGCCACAAAAAATAGAAATTTCTTTATTTTTGCCCCAAAATAAGAGGAATTTCTGCCTATTTACCTCAAAATAAGTGAAATTTCTGCCTTTTTACCAAAAAATAAACGGAATTTCCTTCTTTTTGCCCCAAAATAAAATGAATTTTTGAAATATGCCCTGAAATAAGTGAAATTTCTGCAATTTTGCCCCCAAATAAGGGAAATTTCTGCTTTTTCGACAGAAAATAAGGAAAATTTCTGCATTTTTGCCACAAAATATTAGGAATTTCTGCCTTTTTGCCCCAAAATAAGGAAAATTTCTGTCTTTTTTCCCTGAAATAAGTGAAATTTCTGCAATTTTGCCTCAAAATAAGTGAAATTTCTACAATTTTGCCCCAAAATAAAGGAAATTTCTGGAATTTTGCCCCAAAATATGTGGAATTCTGAGTTTTGCCCCAAAATAAGGAGAATTTCGGTGTTTTTGCCCCAACATATAAGGAATTTCTGACTTTTTGCCCCACAATTAGGGGATTTTCTGCAATTTTGCTCCAAAATATGGGGAATTTCTGCAATTTTGCCATAAATAAATGAAATGGATACTTTTTGCCACAAAGAAGGGAAATTTCTTCATTTTTGCCACAAAATAAGAGGAATTTCTGCCTTTTTACCTCAAAATAAGTGAAATTTCTGCCTTTTTACCCCAAAATAAACGGAATTTCTGTCTTTTTGCCCCAAAATAAAAGAAATTTTTGAATTATGCCCTGAAATAAGTGAAATTTCTGCCTTTTTGACACAAAATAAGGGGAATTTCTGCATTTATGCCACAAAATATTAGGAATTTCTGCTTTTTTGCCCCAAAATAATGAAAATTTCTGCCCTTTTTCCTGAATTAAGTGAAATTTCTGCAATTTTGCCCCAAATAAGTGAAATTTCTGGAATTTTGCCCAAAATAAGGAAAATTTCTGGAATTTAGCCCCAAAATAAGTGGAATTTCTGAGTTTTGCCCCAAAATAAGGGGAATTTCTGACTTTTTGCCCTGAAATAAATTAAATTTCTAAAATTTTTCCCCAAAATAAGGGAAATGTCTGTATTTGCCCCAAAATAAGCGGAATTTCTGACTTTTTGCCCCAAAATAAGAGGAATTTCAGCCTTTTTACCTCAAAATAAGGGAAATTTCTTCATTTTTGCCCCAAAATATGAGAAATTTCTGCCTTTTTGCCCCAAAATAAGAAAAATTTTTGCAATTTTGTACCAAAATGAAAGAAATTTCTGCTTTTTGCCACAAAATATTAAGAATTTCTGCCTTTTTGCCCCAAAATAAGAAAAATTTCTGCCTTTTTAACCTGAAATAATTGAAATTTCTGCAATTTTGCCCATAAATAAGTGATATTTCTGCAATTTTGCTCCAAAATAAAAGAAATTTCTGTTTTTTTGCCACAAAATAAGGGAAATTTCTGCCTTTTTGGCCCCAAATCAGGCGAATTTCAGCCTTTTTACCTCAAAATATTAGGAATTTCTGCCTTTTTGCCCCAAAATAAAGAAAATTTCTGCCTTTTTTCTCTGACATAAGTGAAATTTCTGCAATTTTGCCCAGAATAAGTGAAATTTCTGCAATTTTGCCCCAAAATAAGTGGAATTTCTGAGTTTTGCCCCAAAATAAGGAGAATTTCTGTCTTTTTGCCCCAACAAATAGGAAATTTCTCCCTTTTTGCCCCACAACTAGGGGAATTTCTGCAATTTTGCTCCAAAATACGGGGAATTTCTGCTTTTTTTTCACAAAAATAAAGGGAATGTATACCTTTTCCCACAAAAAAGGGAAATTTCTTCATTTTTGCCCCAAAATAAGAATTTCTGCCTTTTTACGTCAAAATAAGTGAAATTTCTGCCTTTTTACCCAAAAATAAACGGAATTTCTGTCTTTTTGCCCCAAAATAAAAGCAATTTTTTAATTATGCCCTGAAATAAGTGAAATTTCTGCAATTTTGCCTCCAGATAAGGGAAATTTCTGCCTTTTTGACACAAAATAAGAGGCATTTCTGCATTTTTGCCACAAAATATTAGGAATTTCTGAATTTGCCCCAAAATAAGCGAAATTTCTGCCTTTTTTCCCTGAAATAAGTGAAATTTCTGCAATTTTGCCCCAAAATAAAGGAAATTTCTGCCTTTTTGACACAAAATAAGGGGAATTTCTGTCTTTTTGCTCCAAAATAAGGGGAATTTCCGCCTTTTTACCTCATAATAAGGGGAATCTCTGCCTTTTTGCCCTAAAATATGGGGAAATTCTGTATTTTTGCCCCAAAATAGAGAAAATTTCTGCAATTTTGTAGCAAATTAAAAGTAATTTGCCTTTTTGCCCCAAAATAAGAGAAATTTTTGCGTTTTTTCCCTGAAATAAGTGAAATTTCTGTAATTTTTCCCCAAAATAAGGAAGATTTCTGCATTTTTGCCCCAAAATAATAAAAATTTTTGCAATTTTGTACCAAAATAAAAGAAATTTTTGCCTTTTTGCCCCAAAATAAGAAAATTTCTGCTTTTTTCCCTGAAATAAAAGAAATTTCTGCAATTTTGCCCCAAAATAAGTTAAATTTCTGCAATTTTGCCCCAAAATAAAAGAAATTTCTGCCTTTTTGCCACAAAATAAGAGGAATTTCTGTTTTTTTGCCCAAAATAAGTGAAATTTCTGCATTTCTGCCTCCAAATAAGGCGAATTTCAGCCTTTTTACCTCAAAATAACAGGAATTTCTCCATTTTTGAAACAAAATAAGGGGAATTTCTGCATTTTATCCACAAAGTATTAGGAATTTCTGCCTTTTTGCCCCAAAATAAGGAAAATTTCTGCCTTTTTTCCCTGAAATTATTGAAATTTTTGCAATTTTGCCCCAAAATAAGTGAAATTTCTGCAATTTTGTCCCAAAATAAGTGGAATTTCTGAGTTTTGCCCCAATATAAGGAGAATTTCTGTCTTTTTGCCCCAACAAATAGTGAATTTCTTTCTTTTTGCCCCACAACTAGGGGAATTTCTGCAATTTTGCTCCAAAATATGGGGTATTTCTGCTTTTTTCCCCAAAAATAAGGGGAATGTATACCTTTTGCCACAAAAAAATAGAAATTTCTTTATTTTTGCCCCAAAATAAGAGGAATTTCTGCCTTTTTACCTCAAAATAAGTGAAATTTCTGCCTTTTTACTAAATAATAAACGGAATTTCTGTCTTTTTGCCCCAAAATAAAATGAATTTTTGAAATATGCCCTGAAATACGTGAAATTTCTGCAATTTTGCCCCAAATAAGGGAAATTTCTGCTTTTTCGACACAAAATAAGGAAAATTTCTGCATTTTTGCCACAAAATATTAGGAATTTCTGCCTTTTTGCCCCAAAATAAGGAAAATTTCTGTCTTTTTTCCCTGAAATAAGTGAAATTTCTGCAATTTTGCCTCAAAATAAGTGAAATTTCTACAATTTTGCCCCAAAATAAAGGAAATTTCTGGAATTTTGCCCCAAAATATGTGGAATTCTGAGTTTTGCCCCAAAATAAGGAGAATTTCGGTGTTTTTGCCCCAACATATAAGGAATTTCTGACTTTTTGCCCCACAATTAGGGGATTTTCTGCAATTTTGCTCCAAAATATGGGGAATTTCTGCAATTTTGCCATAAATAAATGAAATGGATACTTTTTGCCACAAAGAAGGGAAATTTCTTCATTTTTGCCACAAAATAAGAGGAATTTCTGCCTTTTTACCTCAACATAAGTGAAATTTCTGCCTTTTTACCCCAAAATAAACGGAATTTCTGTCTTTTTGCCCCAAAATAAAAGAAATTTTTGAATTAGGCCCTGAAATAAGTGAAATTTCTGCATTTTTGACACAAAATAAGGGGAATTTCTGCATTTATGCCTCAAAATATTAGGAATTTCTGCTTTTTTGTTCCAAAATAATGAAAATTTCTTCCTTTTTTCCTGAATTAAGTGAAATTTCTGCAATTTTGCCCCAAATAAGTGAAATTTCTGCAATTTTGCCCCAAAATAAGGGAAATTTCTGGAATTTAGCCCCAAAATAAGTGGAATTTCTGAGTTTTGCCCCAAAATAAGGGGAATTTCTGACTTTTTGCCCTGAAATAAATTAAATTTCTAAAATTTTTCCCCAAAATAAGGAAAATGTCTGTTTTTGCCCCAAAATAAGCGGAATTTCTGACTTTTTGCCCCAAAATAAGAGGAATTTCAGCCTTTTTACCTCAAAATAAGGGAAATTTCTTCATTTTTGCCCCAAAATATGAGAAATTTCTGCCTTTTTGCCCCAAAATAAGAAAAATTTTTGCAATTTTGTACCAAAATGAAAGAAATTTCTGCTTTTTGCCCCAAAATAAGAAAATTTCTGCTTTTTTCCCAGAAATAAGTGAAATTTCTGCAATTTTGCCCCAAAATAAGTGAAATTTCTGCAATTTTGCTCCAAAATAAACGAAATTTCTGCCTTTTTGCCACAAAATAAGGGGAATTTCTGTCTTTTTGCCCTAAAATAAGGGAAATTTCTGCCTTTTTGCCCCCAAATAAGGCGAATTTCAGCCTTTTTACCTCAAAATATTAGGAATTTCTGCCTTTTTGCCCAAAATAAAGAAAATTTCTTCCTTTTTTCTCTGAAATAAGTGAAATTTCTGCAATTTTGCCTCAAAATAAGTGAAATTTCTGCAATTTTGCCCCAAAATAAGTGGAATTTCTGAGTTTTGCCCCAAAATAAAAAGAATTTCTGTCTTTTTGCCCCAACCAATAGGGAATTTCTCCCTTTTTGCCCCACAACTAGGGGAATTTCTGCAATTTTGCTTCAAAATACGGGGAATTTCTGCTTTTTTTTCCAAAAATAAGAGGAATGTATACCTTTAGCCACAAAAAAGTGAAATTTTTCATTTTTGCCCCAAAATAAGAAGAATTTCTGCCTTTTTACCTCAAAATATGTGAAATTTCTGCCTTTTTTCCAAAAAGAAATGGAAGTTCTGTCTTTTTGCCCCAAAATAAAAGCAATTTTTGAATTATGCTCTGAAATAATTGAAATTTCTGCAATTGTGCCCCCAGATAAGGGAAATTTCTGCCTTTTTGACACAAAATAAGGGGAATTTCTGCATTTTTGCCACAAAATATTAGGAATTTCTGCCTTTTTGCCCCAAAATAAGAAAAATTTCTGCCTTTTTTCCCTGAAATAAGTGAAATTTCTGCAATTTTGCCCCCAAATAAGTGATATTTCTGCAATTTTGCTCCAAAATAAAAGAAATTTCTGTTTTTTTGCCACAAAATAAGGGAAATTTCTGTCTTTTTGCCCTAAAATAAGGGAAATTTCTGCCTTTTTGCCCCCAAATAAGGCGAATTTCAGCCTTTTTACCTCAAAATATTAGGAATTTCTGCCTTTTTGCC
Organism: Micromys minutus; assembly: GCF_963924665.1. NCBI lineage: Eukaryota > Metazoa > Chordata > Mammalia > Rodentia > Muridae > Micromys > Micromys minutus. The sequence goes on along the minus strand of NW_027667641.1, from coordinate 16,821 downwards.
CCAAAATAAAGAAAATTTCTGCCTTTTTTCTCTGACATAAGTGAAATTTCTGCAATTTTGCCCCAAAATAAGTGAAATTTCTGCAATTTTGCCCCAAAATAAGTGGAATTTCTGAGTTTTGCCCCAAAATAAGGAGAATTTCTGTCTTTTTGCCCCAACAAATAGGAAATTTCTCCCTTTTTGCCCCACAACTAGGGGAATTTCTGCATTTTTGCTCCAAAATACGGGGAATTTCTGCTTCTTTTCACAAAAATAAAGGGAATGTATACCTTTTTCCACAAAGAAGGGAAATTTCTTCATTTTTGCCCCAAAATAAGAAGAATTTCTGCCTTTTTACCAAAAAATAAGTGAAATTTCTGCCTTTTTACCCAAAAATAAACGGAATTTCTGTCTTTTTGCCCCAAAATAAAAGCAATTTTTGAATTATGCCTTGAAATAAGTGAAATTTCTGCAATTTTGCCCCCAGATAAGAGGAATTTCTGCCTTTTTGACACAAAATAAGGGGCATTTCTGCATTTTTGCCACAAAATATTAGGAATTTCTGACTTTTGTCCCAAAATAAGGAAAATTTCTGCCTTTTTTCCCTGAAATAAGTGAAATTTCTGCAATTTTGCCCCAAAATAAGGGAAATTTCTGCCTTTTTGACACAAAATAAGGGGAATTTTTGTCTTTTTGCTCCAAAATAAGGGGAATTTCCGCCTTTTTACCTCATAATAAGGGGAATCTCTGCCTTTTTCCCCAAAATATGGGGAAATTCTGTATTTTTGCCCTAAAATAGAGAAAATTTCTGCAATTTTGTAGCAAATTAAAAGTAATTTCTGCCTTTTGCCCCAAAATAAGAGAAATTTTTGCGTTTTTTCTCTGAAATAAGTGAAATTTCTGTAATTTTTCCCCAAAAGAATGAAGATTTCTGCAATTTTGCCCCAAAATAAAGGAAATTTCTGGAATTTTTTCCCAAAATAAGGGGAATTTCTGACTTTTTGCCCTGAATAAGGAGAATTTCTGTCTTTTTGCCCCAAAATAATGTGAATTTCTGCATTTTCCCTCAAAATTAGAAGAATATGTGCAATTGTGCTTCAAAATACAAAAAATTTCTGCCTTATTGCACCAAAATAATAGGAATTTCTGCATTTTTGCTCCAATATAAGGGGAATTTCTGAAATTTTTCTCCAAAATACGGTGAATTTCTGCCTTATTGCCCGAAATAAAGTGGAACTTCTGCATTTTTGCCCTGAAATATTTGAAATTTCCACAATTTTACCCCAAAATAAGGGGAATTTCTGTTTTTGACCCCAAAATTAGGAGAATTTCTACTTTTTGCCCCAAAATAAGGCAATTTTCTGACTTTTTGCCCAGAAATAAGTGAAATTTCTGCAATTTTGCCACAAAATAAGGGGAATTTCTGCCTTTTTGCCAAAATAAGGGGAATTTCATCATTTTACCTCCAAATAAGGAGAATTTCTGCCTTTTTGCCACAAAATATGGGGAATTTCTGCCTTATTGCCCCCAAATAAGGAAAAATTTTGCTTTTCTGCCCCAAATAACGGGAATTTCTGCCTTTTTGCCACAAAGTAAAGGGAATTTCTGCCTTTTTGCCCCAAAATAACGGGAATTTCAGCCTTTTTACCTCAAAATAAGGGGAATTTCTGCCTTTTGCCCAAAATATGGGGAATTTCTGACTTTTTGTTCCAAAATAAGAAAAATTTCTTCAATTTTGTACCAAAATAAAAGAAATTTCTGCTTTTTACCCCAAAATAAAAGTAATTTCTGACTTTTTGCCCTGAAATAAATGAAATTTCTGCAATTTGGCCCGAAAATAAGGGAAATTTGTGCATTTTGCCCCAAAATGAGGGGATTTTCTGCCTCGTTGCCCCAAAATATGGGGAATTTCAGCATTTTACCTGAAAAAAAGGGGAATTTCAGCCTTTTTGCACCAAAATATGGAAAATTTCTGCCTTTTTGCCACGAAATAAGAAAAATTTCTGCAATTCTGTACCAAAATAAAAGAAATTTCTAAAATTTTGCCCCCAAATAAAAGAAATTTCTGATTTTTGCCCCGAAATAATGAGAATTTCTGTATTTTTGCCCCAAAATAAAGGGAATTTCTGCCTTTTGCCCCAAAATTAGGGGAGTTTCTGCAATTTTGCTTTGAAATACAGGGAATTTCTGCCTCTTTTCCCGAAAATAAGGGGAACTTCTGCCGATTTGCCCCAAATAAAGGGAATTTCTGCATTTTTGCCCCAATATTAGGGGAATTTCTGCAATTTTGCTCTAAAATATGGAAAATTTCTGCCTTTTTGCCTGAAATCAAGGGGATTTTCTGCCTTTTTGCCCCCAAACAAGGGAAATTTCTGCAATTTTATCCCAAAATAAGGGGATTTTCTGCCTTTTTGCCCCCAAATAAGGGAAATTTCTGCCTTTTTACCCTGAAATATGTGAAATGTCTGCAATTTTACCCCAAAATAAGGTGAATTTCTGCCTTTTTGCCCCAAAATAATGGGAATTTCTGCATTTTGCCCCCTAAAATAAGAAAAATTTTTGCTTTTTTTCTCTGAAATAAGTGAAATTTCTGCAATTTTGCCTTAAAATAAAAAAAAATTTCTGCAATTTTTCCCCAAAATAAAGGAATTTTCCACAATTTTGCCCCCAAAATAAAGGGAATTTCTGTTTTTTGTCCCCAAATAAGGGAAATTTCTGCAATTTTGCCCTAAAACATGAGGAATTTCTGCCTTTTGCCGCAAAGAAAGGGGAATTTCTGCCTTTTTTCCCCAAATATAAAATATTACTGCATGTTTTACCCCAAAATTAGGTGAATTTCTGCAATTTTGCTCTAAAATACCGAGATTTTCTTCCTTTTTCGCCGAAAATAAAGGGAATTTCTGCCATTTTGCCACGAAATAAGTGAAATTTCTGCAGTTTTACCCCAAAATAAGGGGAAGTTCTACATTTTTGCCCCAAAATTAGGGGAATTTCTGCAATTTTGCTCCAAAATACGGGGAATTTCTGCCTTTTTGCCCGAAAATAAGGGGAATGTACAACTTTTTGCCATAAAAAAGGAAAATTTCTTCATTTTTACCCCAAAATAAGGGGATTTTCCGCCTTTTTGACTCAAAATAAGTGCAATTTCTGACTTTTCCCCAAAAATAAACGGAATTTCTGTCTTTTTGCCCCAAAATAAGACTAATTTCTGACTTTTTGCCCTGAAATAAGTTAAATTTCTCAAACTATTTCCAAAATAAGGGAAATGTCTGCTTTTTGCCCCAAAATAAGTGGAATTTCTGCTTTTTTGCCCCAAAATAAAGGTAATTTCAGCTTTTTTACCTCAAAATAAAAGGAATTTCTGCATTTTTGCACCAAAATATGGGAAATTTCTGCCTTTTTACCCAAAATAAGAAAAATTTCTGCAATTTTGTACCAAATAAAAGAAATTTCTGCCTTTTTGCCCCAAAATAAGAAAGTTTCTGCTTTTTTTCCCTGAAATAAGTGATATTTCTGCAATTTTGCCCCAAAATAAGTGAAATTTCTGCAATTTTGTACCAAATAAAAGAAATTTCTGCCTTTTTGCCCCAAAATCAGAAAATTTCTGCTTTTTTTCCATAAAATAAGTGAAATTTCTGCAATTTTGCCCCAAAATAAGTGAAATTTCTGCAATTTTGTTCCAAAATAAGGGAAATTTCTGGAATTTTGCCCCAAATTAAGTGGAATTTTTGAGTTTTGCCCCAAAATAAGGAGAATTTCTGTTTTTTTGCCCCAACCTATAGGGAATTTTTGCCTTTTTGCCCCACAATTAGGGGAATTTCTGCAATTTTGCTCCAAAATACAGGGAATTTCTGCTTTTTTGCCCGAAAATAAAAAGAATGCATACCTTTTTGCCATAAAAAAGAGAAATTTCTTAATTTTTGCTCCAAGATAAGGGGAATTTCTGCTTTTTTGCCTCTAAATAAGTGAAATTTTTGTCTTTTTCCCCCAAAACAAAGGGAATTTCTGTCTTTTTTGCCCCAAAATAAGGAAAATTTCTGACTTTTTACCCTGAAGTATGTGAAATTTCTGCAATTTTGCCCCAAAATAAAGAAAATTTCTGCCTCTTTGGCCCCAAATATGGGGAATTTCAGCCTTTTTACCTAAAAGTAAAGGGAATTTCTTCATTTTTGCCCCAAAATATGGGAAATTTCTGCCTTTTTGCCCCAAAATAAGAAAAATTTTTGAAATTTTGTATCAAAATAAAAGAAATTTCTGACTTTTTGCTTCAAAATATGAAAATTTCTGCTTTTTTTCTGAAATAAGTGAAATTTCTGCAATTTTGCCCCAAATAAGTGAAATTTCTGCAAATTTGCCCCAAAATAAGGGAAAATTCTGGAATTTTGCCGCAAATTAAGTGGAATTTCTGAGTTTTGCCCCAAAATAAGGAGAATTTCTGTTTTTTTGCCCGAAAATAATGTGAATTTCTGCATTTTCCCTCAAAATTAGGGGAATATGTGGAATTTTGCTTCAAAATACGGGGAATTTCTGCCTTATTGAACCAAAATAAAGGGAATTTCTGCATTTTTGCACCAATATAAGGGAAATTTCTGAAATTTTGCTCCAAAATACAGGGAATTTCTGCCTTATTGCCCGAAATAAAGTGGAATTTCTGCCTTTTTGCCCTGAAATATTTGAAATTTCCACAATTTTACCCCAAAATTAGGGGAATTTCTGTTTTTGGCCCCTAAATTAGGAGAATTTTTGCTTTTTGCCCCAAAATAAGGCAATTTTCTGACTTTTTGTACTGAAATAAGTGAAATTTCTGCAATTTTGCCCCAAAATAAGGGAAATTTCTGCCTTTTTGCCAAAATAAGGGGAATTTCATCATTTTACCTCCAAATAAGGGGAATTTCTGCCTTTTTGCCACAAAATATGGGGAATTTCTGCCTTATTGCCCCACAATTATAGGAATTTCTGCAATTTTGCTCCAAAATAAGGGGAATTTCTTTTTTTGCCTCTAAATAAGTGGAATTTCTGTCTTTTTCCCCCAAAACAAAGGGGATTTCTGTCTTTTTTGCCCCAAAATAAGGAAAATTTCTGACTTATTACCCTGAAATAAGTGAAATTTCTGCAATTGTGCCCCAAAATAAGGTAAAATTCTGCATTTTTGCCTGCAAATAAGGAGAATTTCAGCCTTTTTACCTCAAAATAAGGGAAATTTCTGCATTTTTGCCACAAAATATTAGGAATTTCTGCCTTTTTGCCACAAAATAAGGAAAATTTGTGCCTTTTTTCCCTGAAATATGTGAAAGTTCTGCATTTTCACCCCAAAATAAGGGAAAATTCTGCCTTTTTGCCCCCAAATAAGGGGAATTTCAGCCTTTTTCCCTCAAAAGAAAGGGAATTTCTGCATTTTTGCCCCCAAATATGAGAATTTCTGCCTTTTGCCCCAAAATAATAAAAATTTCTGCAATTTTGTACCAAAATAAAAGAAATTTCGGCCTTGTTGCCTCCAATTAAGAAAATTTCTGCTTTTTTTTCTGAAATAAGTGAAATTTCTGCAATTTTGCCCCAAAATAAGGAAAATTTCTGGAATTTTGCCACAAAATAAGTGGAGTTTATGAATTTTGCCCCAAAATAAGGAGAATTTCTGTCTTTTTGCCCCAACATATAGGGAATTTCTGCCTTTTTGCCACACAATTAGGGGAATTTCTGCAATTTTGCTCTAAAATACGGGGAATTTCTGCTTTTTAGCCCGAAAATAAGGGGAATGTATAACTTTTTCCACAAAAAAGAAAAATTTCTTCATTTTTGACCCAAAATAAGAGGAATTTCTGCCTTTTTACCTCAAAATAAGTAAAATTTCTGCCTTTTTACCCAAAAATAAACAGAATTTCTGTCTTTTTGCCCCAAAATAAAAGGAATTTTTGAATTATGCTATGAAATAAGTGAAATTTCTGCAATTTTGCCCCAAAATAAAAGAAATTTCTGCCTTTTGCCACAAAATAAGTGGAATTTCTGTCTTTTTGCCCCAAAATAAGGAAAATTTCTGCCTTTTTCGCCCAAATAAGGGGAATTTCAGCCTTTTTACCTCAAAATAATGAAAATTTCTGCATTTTTGCCAAAAAATATTAAGAATTTCTGACATTGTGCTCCAAAATTATGAAAATTTCTGCCTTTTTTTGGAATAAGTGAAATTTCTGCAATTTTGCCCCAAAATAAGTGAAATTTCTGCAATTTTGCCCCAAAATAAGGGAAATTTCTGGAATTTTGCCCCAAATTAAGTGGAATTTCTGAGTTTTGCCTTAAAATAAGGAGAATTTCTGTCTTTTTGCCACAACATATAGGGAATTTCTTCCTTTTTGCCCCACAATTAGGGAAATTTCTGCAATTTTGCTCCAAAATACGAGAAATTTCTGCCTTTTTGCCCGAAAATAAGAAGAATGCATAACTTTTTGCCATAAAAAAGGGAAATTTCTTCATTTTTGCTCCAAAATAAGGGGAATTTCTTCTTTTTTGCCTCTAAATATGTGGAATATCTGTCTTTTTCCCCCAAAACAAAGGGAATTTCTGTCTTTTTGGCCCAAAAATAAGGAAAATTTCTGACTTATTACCCTGAAATAAGTGAAATTTCTGCAATTTTGCCCCAAAATAAGAGAAATTTCTGCCTTTTTGCTCCCAAATAAGTGGAATTTCAGCCTTTTTACCTCAAAATAAGGGGAATTTCTGCATTTTTGCCCCAAAATATGGGAAATTTCTGCCTTTTTGCCCCAAAATAAGAAAAATTTCTGCAATTTTGTACCAAAATAAAAGAAATTTCTGCCTTTTGCCCCAAAATAAGAAAATTTCTGCTTTTTTTTTAATAAGTGAAATTTCTCCAATTTTGAACCAAAATAAGTGAAATTTCTGAAATTTTGCCCCAAAATAAGGGAAATTTCTTGAATTTTGCCCCAAAATAAGTGGAATTTCTGAGTTTTACCCCAAAATAAGGAGAATTTCTGTCTTTTTGGCCCAACATATAGGGAATTTCTTCCTTTTTGCCCCACAATTAGGGGAATTTCTGCAATTTTGCTCCAAAATACGTGGATTTTCTGCCTTTTTGCCCGAAAATAAGAAGAATGCATACCTTTTAGCCATAAAAAAGGGAAATTTCTTAGTTTTTGCTCCAAAATAAGGGGAATTCCTGATTTTTTGCCCCTAATAAGTGGAATTCCCGTCTTTTTCCCCCAAAACAAAGGGAATTTCTGTCTTTTTTGCCCCAAAATAAGGAAAATTTCTGACTTATTACCCTGAAGTATGTGAAATTTCTGCAATTTTGCCCCAAAATAAAGAAAATTTCTGCCTTTTTGCCCCCAAATATGGGGAATTTCAGCCTTTTTACCTCAAAGTAAGGGGAATTTCTGCATTTCTGCCCCAAAATATGGGAAATTTCTGCCTTTTTGCCCCAAAATAATAAAAATTTCTGCAATTTTGTACCAAAATAAAAGAAATTTCGGCCTTGTTGCCTCCAATTAAGAAAATTTCTGCTTTTTTTTCTGAAATAAGTGAAATTTCTGCAATTTTGCCCCAAAATAAGGAAAATTTCTGGAATTTTGCCACAAAATAAGTGGAGTTTATGAATTTTGCCCCAAAATAAGGAGAATTTCTGTCTTTTTGCCCCAACATATAGGGAATTTCTGCCTTTTTGCCACACAATTAGGGGAATTTCTGCAATTTTGCTCTAAAATACGGGGAATTTCTGCTTTTTAGCCCGAAAATAAGGGGAATGTATAACTTTTGCCACAAAAAAGAAAAATTTCTTCATTTTTGACCCAAAATAAGAGGAATTTCTGCCTTTTTACCTCAAAATAAGTAAAATTTCTGCCTTTTTACCCAAAAATAAACAGAATTTCTGTCTTTTTGCCCCAAAATAAAAGGAATTTTTGAATTATGCTATGAAATAAGTGAAATTTCTGCAATTTTGCCCCAAAATAAAAGAAATTTCTGCCTTTTGCCACAAAATAAGTGGAATTTCTGTCTTTTTGCCCCAAAATAAGGAAAATTTCTGCCTTTTTCGCCCAAATAAGGGGAATTTCAGCCTTTTTACCTCAAAATAATGAAAATTTCTGCATTTTTGCCAAAAAATATTAAGAATTTCTGACATTGTGCTCCAAAATTATGAAAATTTCTGCCTTTTTTTGGAATAAGTGAAATTTCTGCAATTTTGCCCCAAAATAAGTGAAATTTCTGCAATTTTGCCCCAAAATAAGGGAAATTTCTGGAATTTTGCCCCAAATTAAGTGGAATTTCTGAGTTTTGCCTTAAAATAAGGAGAATTTCTGTCTTTTTGCCACAACATATAGGGAATTTCTTCCTTTTTGCCCCACAATTAGGGAAATTTCTGCAATTTTGCTCCAAAATACGAGAAATTTCTGCCTTTTTGCCCGAAAATAAGAAGAATGCATAACTTTTTGCCATAAAAAAGGGAAATTTCTTCATTTTTGCTCCAAAATAAGGGGAATTTCTTCTTTTTTGCCTCTAAATATGTGGAATATCTGTCTTTTTCCCCCAAAACAAAGGGAATTTCTGTCTTTTTGGCCCAAAAATAAGGAAAATTTCTGACTTATTACCCTGAAATAAGTGAAATTTCTGCAATTTTGCCCCAAAATAAGAGAAATTTCTGCCTTTTTGCTCCCAAATAAGTGGAATTTCAGCCTTTTTACCTCAAAATAAGGGGAATTTCTGCATTTTTGCCCCAAAATATGGGAAATTTCTGCCTTTTTGCCCCAAAATAAGAAAAATTTCTGCAATTTTGTACCAAAATAAAAGAAATTTCTGCCTTTTGCCCCAAAATAAGAAAATTTCTGCTTTTTTTTTAATAAGTGAAATTTCTCCAATTTTGAACCAAAATAAGTGAAATTTCTGAAATTTTGCCCCAAAATAAGGGAAATTTCTTGAATTTTGCCCCAAAATAAGTGGAATTTCTGAGTTTTACCCCAAAATAAGGAGAATTTCTGTCTTTTTGGCCCAACATATAGGGAATTTCTTCCTTTTTGCCCCACAATTAGGGGAATTTCTGCAATTTTGCTCCAAAATACGTGGATTTTCTGCCTTTTTGCCCGAAAATAAGAAGAATGCATACCTTTTAGCCATAAAAAAGGGAAATTTCTTAGTTTTTGCTCCAAAATAAGGGGAATTCCTGATTTTTTGCCCCTAATAAGTGGAATTCCCGTCTTTTTCCCCCAAAACAAAGGGAATTTCTGTCTTTTTTGCCCCAAAATAAGGAAAATTTCTGACTTATTACCCTGAAGTATGTGAAATTTCTGCAATTTTGCCCCAAAATAAAGAAAATTTCTGCCTTTTTGCCCCCAAATATGGGGAATTTCAGCCTTTTTACCTCAAAGTAAGGGGAATTTCTGCATTTCTGCCCCAAAATATGGGAAATTTCTGCCTTTTTGCCCCAAAATAATAAAAATTTCTGCAATTTTGTACCAAAATAAAAGAAATTTCGGCCTTGTTGCCTCCAATTAAGAAAATTTCTGCTTTTTTTTCTGAAATAAGTGAAATTTCTGCAATTTTGCCCCAAAATAAGGAAAATTTCTGGAATTTTGCCACAAAATAAGTGGAGTTTATGAATTTTGCCCCAAAATAAGGAGAATTTCTGTCTTTTTGCCCCAACATATAGGGAATTTCTGCCTTTTTGCCACACAATTAGGGGAATTTCTGCAATTTTGCTCTAAAATACGGGGAATTTCTGCTTTTTAGCCCGAAAATAAGGGGAATGTATAACTTTTGCCACAAAAAAGAAAAATTTCTTCATTTTTGACCCAAAATAAGAGGAATTTCTGCCTTTTTACCTCAAAATAAGTAAAATTTCTGCCTTTTTACCCAAAAATAAACAGAATTTCTGTCTTTTTGCCCCAAAATAAAAGGAATTTTTGAATTATGCTATGAAATAAGTGAAATTTCTGCAATTTTGCCCCAAAATAAAAGAAATTTCTGCCTTTTGCCACAAAATAAGTGGAATTTCTGTCTTTTTGCCCCAAAATAAGGAAAATTTCTGCCTTTTTCGCCCAAATAAGGGGAATTTCAGCCTTTTTACCTCAAAATAATGAAAATTTCTGCATTTTTGCCAAAAAATATTAAGAATTTCTGACATTGTGCTCCAAAATTATGAAAATTTCTGCCTTTTTTTGGAATAAGTGAAATTTCTGCAATTTTGCCCCAAAATAAGTGAAATTTCTGCAATTTTGCCCCAAAATAAGGGAAATTTCTGGAATTTTGCCCCAAATTAAGTGGAATTTCTGAGTTTTGCCTTAAAATAAGGAGAATTTCTGTCTTTTTGCCACAACATATAGGGAATTTCTTCCTTTTTGCCCCACAATTAGGGAAATTTCTGCAATTTTGCTCCAAAATACGAGAAATTTCTGCCTTTTTGCCCGAAAATAAGAAGAATGCATACCTTTTTGCCATAAAAAAGGGAAATTTCTTCATTTTTGCTCCAAAATAAGGGGAATTTCTGCTTTTTTGCCTCTAAATAAGTGGAATTTCTGTCTTTTTCCCCCAAAACAAAAGGAATTTCTGTCTTTTTTGCCCCAAAATAAGGAAAATTTCTGACTTATTACCCTGAAATAAGTGAAATTTCTGCAATTCTGTCCCAAAATAAGGGAAATTTCTGCCTTTTTGCTCCCAAATAAAGGGATTTCAGCCTTTTTACCTCAAAATAAGGGGAATTTCTGCATTTTTGCCCCAAAATATGAAAAATTTCCGCCTTTTTGCCCAAAATTAAGAAAAATTTCTTCAATTTTGTACCAAAATAAAGAAATTTCTGCCTTTTTGCTTTAAAATAAGTAAAATTTCTGCAATTTTGCCCCAAAATAAGTAAAATTTCTGCAATTTTGCCCCATAATAAGGGAAATTTCTGCAATTTTGCCCCAAAATAAGAGAAATTTCTGCCTTTTTGCTCCCAAATAAGGGGAATTTCAGCCTTTTTACCTCAAAATAAGGGGAATTTCTGCATTTTTGCCCCAAAATATGGGAAATTTCTGCCTTTTTGCCCCAAAATAAGAAAAATTTCTGCAATTTTGTACCAAAATAAAAGAAATTTCTGCCTTTTGCCCCAAAATAAGAAAATTTCTGCTTTTTTTTTAATAAGTGAAATTTCTCCAATTTTGAACCAAAATAAGTGAAATTTCTGAAATTTTGCCCCAAAATAAGGGAAATTTCTTGAATTTTGCCCCAAAATAAGTGGAATTTCTGAGTTTTACCCCAAAATAAGGAGAATTTCTGTCTTTTTGGCCCAACATATAGGGAATTTCTTCCTTTTTGCCCCACAATTAGGGGAATTTCTGCAATTTTGCTCCAAAATACGTGGATTTTCTGCCTTTTTGCCCGAAAATAAGAAGAATGCATACCTTTTAGCCATAAAAAAGGGAAATTTCTTAGTGTTTGCTCCAAAATAAGGGGAATTTCTGATTTTTTGCCCCTAATAAGTGGAATTCCCGTCTTTTTCCCCCAAAACAAAGGGAATTTCTGTCTTTTTTGCCCCAAAATAAGGAAAATTTCTGACTTATTACCCTGAAGTATGTGAAATTTCTGCAATTTTGCCCCAAAATAAAGAAAATTTCTGCCTTTTTGCCCCCAAATATGGGGAATTTCAGCCTTTTTACCTCAAAGTAAGGGGAATTTCTGCATTTCTGCCCCAAAATATGGGAAATTTCTGCCTTTTTGCCCCAAAATAAGAAAAATTTTTGAAATTTTGTATCAAAATAAAAGAAATTTCTGACTTTTTGCTTCAAAATAAGAAAATTTCTGCTTTTTTTTCTGAAATAAGTGAAATTTCTGCAATTTTGCCCCAAAATAAGTGAAATTTCTGCTAATTTGCCCCAAAATAAGGGAAATTTCTGGAATTTTGCCCCAAAATAAGTGGAATTTCTGAGTTTTGCCCCAAAATAAGGACAATTTCTGTCTTATTGCCCAAAAATAATGTGAATTTCTGCATTTTCCCTTAAAATTAGGGGAATATGTGCAATTTTGCTTCAAAATACGGGGAATTTCTGCCTTATTGAACCAAAATAAAGGGAATTAATGCATTTTTGCACCCATATAAGGAGAATTTCTGAAATTTTGCTCCAAAATACAGGGAACTTCTGCCTTATTGCCTGAAATAATGTGGAATTTCTGCCTTTTTGCCCTGAAATATTTGAAATTTCAACAATTTTACCCCAAAATAAATGGAATTTCTGTTTTTGGCCCAAAATTAGGAGAATTTATGCTTTTTTCCCCAAAATAAGGCAACTTTCTGACTTTTTGCCCAGAAATAAGTGAAATTTCTCCAATTTTGCCCCAAAATAAGGGAAATTTCTGCCTTTTTGCCAAAATAAGGGGAATTTCAGCATTTTACCTCCAAATATGGGGAATTTCTGCCTTTTTGCCACAAAATATTAGAAAATTCTGCCTTTTTGCCCCAAAATCAGAAAATTTCTGCCTATTTTCCCTGAAATAAGTGAAATTTCTGCAATTTTGCCCTAAAATAAGTGAAATTTCTGCAGTTTTGCGTCAAAATAAGGGAAATTTCTGGAATTTTTCCCCAAAATAAGTTTAATTTCTGAGTTCTGCCCCAAAATAAGGAGAATTTCTGTCTTTATGCCCCAACATATAGGGATTTCTGCCTTTTTGCCCCACAATTAGGGGAATTTCTGGAATTTTGCTTCAAAATACGGGGAATATCTGATTTTTGCCTCAAAATAAGGAAAATTTCTGACTTTTTGCCCTGAAATATGTTAAATTTCTAAAATTTTTCCCAATATAAGGGAAATGTCTGCTTTTTGCCCCAAATTAAGGGAAATTTCTGCCTTTTTGCAACAAAATAAGGGGAATTTCTGTCTTTTTGCCACAAAATAAGGGAAATTTCTGCCTTTTTCCCCCATATAAGGGGAATTTCAGCCTTTTTACCTCAAAATAATAAAAATTTCTGCATTTTTGCCAAAAAAATATTAAGAATTTCTGACATTGTGCTCCAAAATTACGAAAATTTCTGCCTTTTTTTCTGAAATAAGTGAAATTTCTGCAATTTTGCCCCAAAATAAGGGAAATTTCTGGAATTTTGCCCCAAAATAAGTGGAATTTCTGAGTTTTGCCCGAAAATAAGGTGAATTTCTGTCTTTTTGCCACAACATATAGGGAATTTCTGCCTTTTTCCCAACAATTAGGGGAATTTCTGCAATTTTGCTCCAAAATACAGGGAATTTCTGCCTTTTTGCACGAAAATAAGAAGAATGCATACCTTTTTGCCATAAAAAAGGGAAATTTCTTCATTTTTGCTCCAAAATAATAGGAATTTCTTCTTTTTTGCCTCTAAATAAGTGGAATTTCTGTCTTTTTCCCCCAAAACAAAGGGAATTTCTGTCTTTTTTGCCCAAAAATAAGGAAAATTTCTGACTTATTATCCTGAAATAAGTGAAATTTCTGCAATTTTGCCCCAAAATAAGGGAAATTTCTGCCTTTTTGACCCCAAATAAGGGGAATTTCAGCCTTTTTACCTCAAAATAATGGGAATTTCTGCATTTTTGCCTCAAAATATGGGAAATTTCCTTTTTTTCCCCAAAATAAGAAAAATTTTTGCAATTTTGTAGCAAAATAAAAGAAATTTCTGCCTTTTTGCCCCAAAATAAGAAAATTTCTGCTTTTTTCTCTGAAATAAGTGAAATTTCTGCAATTTTGCCCACAAATAAGAGAAATTTCTGGAATTTTGCCCCAAAATATGTGGAATTTCTGAGTTTTACCCCAAAATAAGGAGAATTTCTGTCTTTTTGCCCCAACATATAGGGAATTTCTGCCTTTTTGCCCCACAATTAGAGGAATTTCTGCAATTTTGCTCCAAAATACGGGGAATTTCTGCCTTTTTGCCCGAAAATAAGAAGAATGCATACCTTTTTGCCATAAAAATAGAAATTTCTTCATTTTTGCTCCAAAATAAGGGGAATTTCTGATTTTTGGCTCTAAATAAGTGTAATTTCTGTTTTTTCCCCCAAAACAGAGAGAATTTCTGTCTGTTTGCCCCAAAATAAGAAAAATTTCTGACTTATTACCCTTAAATAAGTAAAATTTCTGCAATTTTGCCCCAAAATAAGAGAAATTTCTGCCTTTTTGCTCCCAAATAAGGGGAATTTCAGCCTTTTTACCTCAAAATACAGGGAATTTCTGCATTTTTGCCCCAAAATATGGGAAATTTTCACCTTTTTGCCCAAAAATAAGAAAAATTTCTGCAATTTTGTACCAAAATAAAAGAAATTCCTGCCTTTTTGCCTCAAAATAAGAAAATTTCTGCTATTCTTTCTGAAATAAGTGAAATTTCTGCAATTTTGCCCCAAAATAAGAGAAATTTCTGCAATTTTGCCCCAAAATAAGGGAAATTTCTGCTATTTTGCCCCCAAATAATGGGAATTTTAACATTTTTTCCTCAAAATATGGGGAATTTCTGCTTTTTTGGTACAAAATATTAGGAATTTCTGCTTTTTTGCCCCAAAATAAGAAAATTTCTGCTTTTTTCTCTGAAATAAGTGAAATTTCTGCAATTTTGCCCCAAAATAAGTGAAATTTCTGCAATTTTGGTTCAAAATTAGGGAAATTTCTGGAATTTTGCCCCAAAATAAGTGGAATTTCTGAGGTTTGCCACAAAATAAGGAGAATTTCTGTGTTTTTACCCCAACATATAGGAAATTTCTGCATTTTTGCCCCACAATTAGGGGAATTTCTGCAATTTTGCTCCAAAATACATGGAATTTCTGCCTTTTTGCCCGAAAATAAGAAGAATGCATACCTTTTTGCCATAAAAAAGGGAAATTTCTTCATTTTTGCTCCAAAATAAGGGGAATTTCTGCTTTTTTGCCTCTAAATAAGTGGAATTTCTGTTTTCCCCCAAAACAAAGAGAATTTCTGTCTTTTTTGCCCCAAAATAAGGAAAATTTCTGACTTATTACCCTGAAATAAGTGAAATTTCTGCAATTCTGTCCCAAAATAAGGGAAATTTCTGCCTTTTTGCTCCCAAATAAAGGGATTTCAGCCTTTTTACCTCAAAATAAGGGGAATTTCTGCATTTTTGCCCCAAAATATGAAAAATTTCCGCCTTTTTGCCCAAAATTAAGAAAAATTTCTTCAATTTTGTACCAAAATAAAGAAATTTCTGCCTTTTGCCTTAAAATAAGTAAAATTTCTGCAATTTTGCCCCAAAATAAGTGAAATTTCTGCAATTTTGCCCCATAATAAGGGAAATTTCTGCAATTTTGACCCAAAATAAGTGGAATTTCTGAGTTTTGCCCCAAAAGAAGGAGAATTTCTGTCTTTTTGCCCCCAAAAAAGGGAATTTCTCACTTTTTGCCCCACAACTAGGGGAATTTCTGCAATTTTGCTTCAAAATACAAGGAATTTCTACTTTTCAGCCCGAAAATAAGGGGAATGTATACCTTTTGCAACAAAAAATGAAAATTTCTTCATTTTTGCCCCAAAAGAAAAGGAATTTCTGCCTTTTTACCACAAAATAAGTGAAATTTCTGCCTTTTTACCCAAAAATAAAAGGAATTTCTGTCTTTTTGCCCTAAAATAAAAGGAATTTTTGAATTATTCCCTGAAATAAGTGAAATTTCTGCAATTTTGCCCCAAAATAAAAGAAATATCTGCCTTTTTGCCACAAAATAAGGGGAATTTCTGTCTTTTTGCCACAAAATAAGGGAAATTTCTGCATTTTTGCCCCAAAATAAGGGGAATTTCACCCTTTTTACCTCAAAATAAGGAAAATTTTTGCATTTTTCTACAAAATATTAAGAATTTCTGCCATTTTGCTCAAAAATATGGTAAATTTCTGCCTTTTTTCCCTGAAATAAGTAAAATTTCTGCAATTTTGCCCCAAAATAAGTGAAATTTCTGCAATTTTGCCCCATAATAAGGGAAATTTCTGCAATTTTAACACAAAATAAGTGGAATTTCTGAGTTTTGCCCCAAAAGAAGGAGAATTTCTGTCTTTTTGCCCCAAAAAAATGGAATTTCTCACTTTTTGCCCCACAATTAGGGGAATTTCTGCAATTTTGCTCCAAAATACGGGGGATTTCTGCTTTTTTCCCCGAAAATAAGGGGAATGTATACATTTTGCCACAAAAAAGTGAAATTTCTTCATTTTTGCCCCAAAATGAGAGGAATTTCTCCCTTTTTACCTAAAAATAAGTGAAATTTCTGCCCTTTTACCCAAAAATAAATGGAATTTCTGTCTTTTTGCCCCAAATTAAAAGGAATTTTTGAATTTTGCCCTGAAATAAATGAAATTTCTGCAATTTTGCCCCAAAATAAGGGAATTTTCTGCATTTTTGCCACAAAATAAGGGGAATTTTTGTCTTTTTGCCCCAAAATAAGGGGAATTTCAGCCTTTTTACCTCATAATAAGGGGAATCTCTGCCTTTTTGCCCTAAAATATGAAGAATTTCTGTATTTTTGCCCCACAATAAAAAATATTTCTGCAATTTTGTACCAAAATAAAAGTAATTTCTGCTTTTTTCCCCAAAATAAGAGAAATTTCTGCGTTTTTTTCCCTGAAATAAGTGAAATTTCTGTATTTTTGCTCCAAAATAAGTGAGATTTCTGCAATTTTGCCCCAAAATAAAGGAAATTTCTGGAATTTTTCCCCAAAATAAGGGGAATTTCTGACTTTTTGCCCTGAAATAAGGAGAATTTCTGTCTTTTTGCCCCAAAATAATGTGAATTTCTGCATTTTCTATCAAAATTAGGGAAAAATGTGCAATTTTGCTTCAAAATACGGGGAATTTCTGCCTTATTGAACCAAAATAAAGGGAATTTCTGCATTTTTGCACAAATATAAGGGGAATTTCTGAA